>NW_015438369.1:421059-547083 GCF_001293395.1 Leptomonas pyrrhocoris
CCCCCCCCTACGAATTACCACCCGCCAGAAAAAGCGGGAAAAACACACACCAGAGTAACAAAAACCTATCTTTCTCTGCTTTACACCGCACTGCAGTTACCAGCAATTAAATCCCGGTTTCTATACCAACAAACTGCCCCACAGATCCCGAGAGGTGGGTAGACCGCCCCCCGCCGGGCGGGCGGGTGGGAAAACCGCCCCAAATTAACAATGGCCAACCGCCAGCCGCCGAGAAAGAGAAGAAAAGGAAAATGGAGAGAGATTGGATGCATAATTCCCAGGCTAGGTCATTGTATTCGCAACCTCCAATAAAAAGCCTCCTGCCAGGTTCTGACGGGAGCCTCCGGGGGACGGTGGGGGGGGGGGGAAACGAAAACAAAAACCACAACAGCTGAGGAGTTGTATAAACAGATGGAGAAGAAAACGTGAATCCCAAAGCTGTTACTGGAGAGAGGGAAAGAGCGGGAAGTAGAAGAAACGGTTTGTAAAACAAAAGGTGGTTGTACCATTGCCGGCGTCTCGATCGCTGAAGGCTTTACAGCCAAGCGAAAGGAACCGTTTCTGTCCGTACAAAAGCTATTAAAGCACTACAATTGCTGCTACGTTGAAGATGAGAATCCCTACAAATAGTTGTTGAAAAGAAAAACGCCGGGTGTAGGATTGGAAGATAACTTGGAACCGGATATGCTTTCGCGATCACCACACAAGTTTTTTAACTTCAGCGATCCATCGTACGGTTTTAGTAGCCCGTAGTCACACGTTTTCGTGAGCCGTATCTAACGGGTGACCTGCTGCAAGTCTCCCCCGCATTTGCAGGACCCAGACCTGTCCGTCGCACAAATGAGCCCGCAACCGGACGCAAAAACAAGCTATCGGCTTTGAGCTTCCACACTTAATGGGTACTGGACCCTGACACCCTGTTGAGATGGCCTGCATCATAGGGGAACAAAGGAGCTTTTTGGACAAAATTGGCGGAAGGCCGTGGTGACCGAAGACCGTTCGCTCTCTATTTGAGGTGTTTTCTTGACTTTTAAGCCACACCTAAATGGCATTCTGTGCAGAGCAAATCCATTCATTGCGTATCCAGTCAACAGAAGCAGAGACCTCCGTGGTGACGTCCGAAAGATCATCAGTTGGTACTGGCACTGCGCCATTGACTCCGTCTGCTCTCTCTCCTTTCGATTCGGAAACTTGCCAGCGTACGTTCAAGGAGCGTACTTGACTCAACCTAAAGCGACTTATAGAGCACTGAAAGTGTAAAACAGACCCAGTTAGATGCCGGATAGCGGCTGCTCTGCCACACCTGGCATCACCATTCCTCTTTGCTCTCAAGAGGTTCGGCGGGTTCTGTGGTCGAACTACTTGTCGAGGAAACCTCCTAGACAACATCGTTTCCATCCCACCCAGTATGGCGCATCGGAGGTCCTATGCTACGTCAGTTATTCGCACCTTGCAATGCTATTTAAATGCATCGGACAAAGCCTGATACGCTGAAGTGCTGTGTGTGTGTTGCCAGCGTTGGAATACCCAAGAAGCCTGAACTACCATACCACCGCAATGCGCGTCTAGGATTCTGCAGGTGAGAGGCTGTGCCGTGACAACGGTTGCTTTCGCAACCAGCATGCCTTATTTCCCTCACCTAGCAGATGCCGCAATCGCATATGTGCTTCTCCTTGCTGCCTTCTCTGTTTCCCGGCTTCAAAACCTCATCGCCACCCCAGAGGGTGCCAAGCACAGGAGAGTGACGGTTGTTGACCTACGACCGTCAATGTCATCGTTCTGCCCGGGGAACCAGAGGAGTGTGACAGTCGGCGTTAATGGAGGCATGAATACTGCACGCTTTCAATACATCGCAATGTTGAAAGTGTTTCTCCTCTCATTTGCTGCCAGGTACCAAACTGGTCACAACGGTACATACTCAATTTCTGGAACGAAAAGAAAGTTATTGTAGTAGGTCTAATAAGGGTGAAGAATAGCCTACACCCTACAAATCATCACCTACCAACAGGTCAAACCTTTACATGAGAATTACATAAATTTATCTTTCTTGGTTTTACAACACACTGTAAATATCAGTAGTTAAATACATGCAAAGAAAACAAAATATTCAACAGACTCTACGAAGTGGGTAGCGCGCCTTACGGTTCCCCGCTGGGTGAGCGGGGAGTTCAGGGTCGGGCGGGTGGGAAAAACTAAAAGATGGAAGAACTGCTGAATTCTAGCAGTTGAAAAGGAGAATAAAAGAAAAAGGGGAAAAGAGAGAGGTAGGATGAATAATTCTTCAGGCTAGGTCATTCTATTCGCAAGCTCCAAAAAAATTGGTGAAGCTAATTCTGTTAATCTCCCTCGTGAGTTCGCTTGCTTTTAGTATTTGCCGAATTGCTGCAACAGACTAGAACGCTGATGCGAATGGAAGAATTGGTCATCGTCTACCCTTACCTCTATCTTTCCGATTTTTTTTCTCTCTCTTCAGCCTGAAATTGTCCACAACTACTCGCTACTCAATTCTTTTGAAAAAATGCAGTGGTTTCGTAAACCAAACGCTTTTCCCTCTGCTTTCAGGAGGCTGTCTCTTTTCTCCTCTTGCATCTTACGAGCCAAATCTCCATTTTTTCTTTTTTGCATAGTCAGAGGATCTTGAGAGAGGAATATCGTCTTTAATAAAAACTAGTGTGTTGAACCCGTCAGCAGATCCTGTTCGAAGTGCAATTCCAAGCGTTCACCTGGTGTTTTTCCTTTTCAAGAGGTTTTTCTTGTGATTATCATCTCTAGTGTAACAATAATTGTTGAACTGTAGAAGCTATTTTAATGACAGAAGCGGACCCTTTCACTCTGTCGCAAAGCTTTCGGCGATCGTGACGCTGACAACGACGCCAGCACCTTTTTGTTTTCCAAACGGTTGCTTCTACTCTTTCTTCTTTCTTCCTCTCTTTAGTAAGCGGCTTGGCCTTTGCGTTTTCTCTCTTCAGAATCCTTTTCTCTGTACCGGGCGGGTGAGTACAAGGAGAGCCCCAAATGTGGGCTCCGGTGTTGGGTTGGCAACGGCAGTGCTGATTTCGTGGATGCGCCTCGGGTTCACGGTTCTCGACTGCGCTGCTCAAGGATGGTTGTCGGAGGATCTGCTAGTCGGGGCAATACAAACGGTTGCGGCCATAGGGGTGCTGTACCAAATAGTTCTAGCCTTTGTCGTGCAGGTTCGATGCTCTCCAGAGTCGCATTCAGAGGCTCAGGCGACACCGTTGAGATGCATACGTTAAAGGCCAGCGTCAGAAGGTGTCGTCTCTTTTCTGGTGGAAGGAGAGGGGGAAGTGGGAGAGTTTGTGGTGGAGGGGGAAAGGGGCATTATAGAAAAACGTCAAAGCGAGGAAGATAACGCCAGTGCGTTGTGCCAAACGTATCGATGCAGAGGCTTTTTGTACCCGTCAGCCACAAAGTTTTACCTCTGCGCGACTACCTTCAGTTTGAGCGTGGGAGGGGGTGTCTAGGTGAGGAGGGGCGAGTGAAGAGGACAGTGGACTGTAGTACCGCTGGTTATCCTTGTCTTTCTCCATCAGAAGCTGAAGGCGCTAGGCGGAAACACTACATCGTTACGACCGTTACCGAAGGTACGATGATGTTCATTGCATCAAAGGTTTGCAGATAATTGAGACAAGGTAAGTGCTTTCGCTGCTGTTGATGTAATGGCGGTTGCCATTACAAAACACGTAGAAAAAGACTCAGTGTCATCAGGGTATGAGAAACATAGATGCTGGTGCGGTGCGAAGTCACAAAGAACGAATTGCTCTCGCCGCAGCTGAATCGGCTGCTAGTATCTTTTGATTGCATGACAGTGTCGTGTATGCGCGTAACCGTGCGACTTGTGTGCCAAATGCATTCAATAAGCAATTAAAAAAGATATTAATGTTGCCATTTCCTTTTTAAAAATGACACGCTGCTTTTACGCTTAATGGCTACATGGGAGAAGTTAAAAAGGATGACTTTGCTCTCTTTTTTTTCTCTTGGTGGCTTCTGAAGACATACGAATTCTGCATACGCCTGAGCACCGAATAATGGTGGTCTTTTGCTTAAAAAATGTTTCTTTCATCGTTCTACTCTTCTCCAACTTTTTAAAATACATGTATATATACATACGTAGTCGCTTTTAAACAAAGAAGGTATTATTGCACCTCTTTTTCCACTCAGATACAAACATAATTACAGGCGTATATATACCTGTTACTTTGCAGTAGGATTTGCCCAGAATCGAACTGACGAGTGTGCACATGTCTTGCACGGCGTTAAATAAGTATTTAGAAATCTGTACTAGTCTAAATGAACATCCACTTCATCAATTTGAAGAGCTTCTGCAGTCTGGCGCACAAAAAATAGATGTAAGCAGAATCTATTTGCCTCGAAAACATTTTCGCTGTCTTTTTCAGTTTATTGAGGAACGACCGGACGTTGAGGAACTGGTTTTGGATGGAGCGTCTTTAACTACGGAAGATGTTAAATCACTCAAAGAATGTCTTCTTCATTCTTGTGTCTCGAAGCTTAGCTTGCGGCAGAATAAATTGGATGCCGCTTGCGCAACTGCACTTCGGCAGCTGTGCATGAGTAACCCAGGAATTGTTGAAATTAATTTAGATGACACGTGCATTCCTTCCCCCAAAATCGACGAGATCCAATTAATTGTGAATTTGAATCGTCTAAACGCAGATTCTTTGCGCTCCTCGAATGTGGTGAGCGTGCGAAACGAATCTTCGCGGGTTAATCGGTGGCAGCTTTGTCAAGAAAGATGTAGATTTGGCTCTACATCCCAATTGCAGTTCAAGTCACACTCAGCTCGATCCGTTATCGACGAATTTGTCAAATCATGCAAATCGCTTTTTTGCGATTCTTCGTTCACCGTTGAAAATTTTAATCATCCGCTAGCCAATATCGAAACAATTCGATGGAGTTCTTATTGCGAGATCAGCGATTGCCAAAGTGACCTGCAAAACCAAGAAGAGCTTGGATTTTCGGAATCCGATTTTTACAACAACACGTATCTGTGTGCAGGATTTAATGCCTTGCGCTTTTACGACGCACTTACAAAGCCGTTGTTATTAAGAGGTTTTCAGCAAGCGGGTCTTTACGTTTTTCGACTCTTCATAGACGGCGCCGTTGCCGAGGTAATTGTCGACGATACATTACCATGCCTTAAGTCAGAGGACAGTTGTTTTTTAGTAGGCGTGAGTTCGTGCTGCTATCCATTTTATGGCGCTTTACTAGAGAAAGCAATTGCCAAGGCGATTGGTGGCTACAAATATCTTGAGGAGTTATCGTTCTGCGATTATATTGAAATGCTTACTGGTGGGACAAGTTTCGAAATTAATTTAACGATGCGTGCGTTTAATTCATCAGTCACGTTCGAATTATTGCGTACGCTTAGCGAGAACGGACAGAAATTAGTCGCCTGTTTGATTCCTCGTTCACAAAGAGAAGCGCAAGCGTGCGAGAGCGATGGAATTTCATGCAACCTCCCTTACACCGTTTTGAAGGCAGACGTTTGTCGAAAAAATGGCTTGCACTATGCCTATCTTCTCCAAATTGCCACTCCCTTTCCAAAGAAGCCTGTCAAAAACGCATTTGAAGACGACACATTCAAATCAACCCAAATTAACGGCAGATTGGTTGTTTGGATGACACTCGAGGATTTTGCAGTTGTGTTTGGGCAGGTATATCTCATAATGTGGGCATACGAAGATGCAGCATCGGAGCACAAAACGACGAAAGAACTTTCGGCTCTCAGCGCTGTGACGACGAGCTCCACTTTGTTTGCCAACAATTCGGCGTTTTACATTGAAAACGAAGGTAATAGTGAGAGTGGAGTTATGATTTCTTTACGTCCCTCTAGAATTGTCGACCCATCGAATAAGTTAAAGTGTCTCTTTTACAAATACATTGAACTAGGTTATGGAACGCAAACACGCCGCTACGATGTATGCGACAGAAACGCGTTGTTCAAATCAGATGAATTTAGCTGTAACGGGGGTTCCGTATTTTTTAATTTATTGCCGCGTGAAAAACTGCAACTTGTAATTGGGTCACAGATAAAAGCATCTCTCACAGTTCTATTTTCCGCTGTCGAAGACGTGAAAGTGACTTCTCTTCCCGAGACAATGCTATCTTCGAGGCTGCTTGGCGAGTGGAACACAACTGTGAGTGCTAAACGCCTGTCTGACAAAATTGTATGCCTCACGAATGGTACACAGGAGTGCAACACATATTGTGTCGTAGCTCTTGCACAGTTGCCGAGTCAAGATCCACCTTTTCCTATTGGTGCATTTGGGTGGATAGGTGACTCAGCAGATGTGGTGACCATTTCCACTCCACACTTTAGCACCGCCCTAGAACGAAGTGCCATGAGTGTGCACAGTATTTCTCTTCCTGTTCATCCCAACGAGTGTCTTTTTATTCTCCCTTACTGCTGCGGAACTAAATGCGCCGATAAGTTTGAGTTAACAGTTTTTTCTGTTTGTGGAATGACCAGAACTGTGTTCGACACCGCCGATTTTTTGTAATGTATACTAGCACATATGTGAATAACATCTTTTTTTTCTTACTGGAATCAAAGTTGCATATATATATATATATATATATATATATATAAATATATATATTTAAAAATAAACAACCAACAAAGTTAAAAAAAACTCATATGAATTGAAGCACATTAATAATAATAGTAATTCGCTCATTAATATGTGTGCGACAAATTGTTTTAAAAATGTAGTTCTGATATTTCAATCTTTTGAGCACTTCTTCTACTCATCGATTTCTAAGAGCGAAATGGATGCTGCAGAAAATAAATATCTTTTTTTTCCCGCGTAGAAAACAGCACATGATAAATGCGATAAATAACACCTGCTATTGTGCCACTTAAAAAAAAAGAACACTCTCCCTTCACTTTTTCTTATCTTTTCCTTTCTCTTTTACGTTTTTAAACTCTATTAATGATTTATATCTGCTCTCCATCATATTTGGCTTCTCGAAATAATTCGCTTTGATATGTTAAAAAAATAATATAATATATGCAGCTGTACAGTTCGCGAAAAGAAGCGTTTAATTATTTATTCCCCATACAAATCCTGACTCTGAAATGCCTCACCAAAGAAATTTTTTGCAGACGAAGCGACTTGGATCGTGGATATCGCTAGGAAAAAAGTCGTTTGTGCGCTTCACAGAATTAGGCCATGTTGAATTTCCACCGACTCTCAATATTAATGACAGTCAGGTAGCCCACAGCGGGTGTGGAGGTGTCGCAGCTTTTTTCTCTCGGAAGGCCTCGAATTTTTCTACAAACGAAAATTACGTTGTTCTCTTCCACTTTGCCGGCAAGCCATTGCTAGAATGCAGACGAATCTCGCTGAAGGCCATCGAAAGTGTTGTTTTTATGACGTGGAATCGCTACGCTGATCATTTACTTGTTGTTTTGAATACAGGGCACGTGCGCTTTTTCGACTATGCCGGGAAATCTGTGGCTCCCTCAGTATCGCTTCCAATTCCTGTTATGTGCGCTTCATGTGAGAATGGACTTGTTGCTTTGGTCGAGACCGCAACCGAAGCAAAGCTTGTCTTAATCGAGTGGAGCCGCGCAAAAGGCTACCTGACTCGCGAGCTGCCACTTCCGCTAAGCATTTGTGAATACGTTGGCACCGTCGCGTTGATTGTGTCGGGCGGAAAGACTGAAAGAGGGCAAGAAAAAGAGGTGTTTCTCTCGTACTCACCTGGAGCGTCCAGCTCTTTTGTCTGCCGCTGCGTCTTCAGACAACCGAACCCAACGTTTACCGAACTTGCCGTTCCCATCGAGGGTGGCCGAGTCTTGGAAATGTGCCGGTCGCCTGATGACCGTGCCGTGGCCTTTCTAATGGCTGACGGGACACTTTATTCGACAAGCAGCGGGTTTTCTGAGGTGTCGCTGCTAGGCCGCACCGAGGTTAGCTCCGCAGATTTTAAACAGCTGACCTGGTGTGGGAATCATTGCGTAGTTGTTGTGCAACAAGTGCGGTACAGCGGGGCCGAGGAGGAGGACGACGGAACGTGTACCGCGCATCTCGTGAATGCAGACGATCCCGACAACACGGACAGCATTCCTGACCTTCCGTATGACATTCGCCTGCTGATGGAAGGCGACGGCGTTTGGATGCTGTCGAAGGATTGGCTTTATTTCCTGCAAGAGGTCCCGCTGCCGGTCCAACGCGTGTTTTCCGTCGGGTCTCGTGCCCCGGCTGCAATGCTGCTCAACATCTACGACGAATTTATGACCGGCAATGCCTCTGCCGTGCGCATGCTGCAAAGCCTAGAGCGGCAAACTAGCGCGCTGATGGACGCCGTGGCCGACTGCGTGGCTGCTGCAGGATTCGAGTTCGAAGCGGCGCAGCAGAAACGTCTGTTACGCATCGCCGCATTTGGTCGAACGTTTTGTTCTGTATGTGATCCCGGCGCCTTTGTGGGCATGGGCAAGCGTTTGCGCGTACGAAACCATTTGCGCTTCGAGTCTGTTGGCATGATACTGACCGATTGCCAGCTGAAGTGCTTGGGGGAAGAGCGCTTACTCCAACGTCTTGCGATGTGCAACGAACATCAAGTCGCTTTCTGCGTTGCGGACGCACTCGGGTCGGATATGAAACCAATCATGATAAACTGGGCCATGAGCAAGCTCACCAGCGTTGCCACGCGAGGAAAAGATGAAGAGAAAGGTGTGGCGAAGCAGATTGTCAAGAAACTCAAGGCGTGCAACTTTAACCGGTTTGCTGAACTGGCTCAACAGGCAAAGATTTCTGGCTGCGGAGCTGCCGCGCTGGTGCTTCTCGACTCCGAAACCAGTCCCGGCAAACAAATCCCCATGCTGCTCAGCATTGGCGAGGCTGACGTTGCGCTGAAGCGCGCCATGAGCTCTGCCGACGCCGATCTTCTGTTTACGGTGATGGTTCACTTGATTCGCACGCGCGGTTCTTCGGTGATCGCGACGCTGGCCACTCACAAGGCTTCACGAGACTTGCTGTTGCAGTACGTGGGGATGTGCGAAGGAAATCAGGGTCTAATGGTAGAATACTTCAACAAAAACCCACGCACTCAGGTATACTTTCATCTCCGCAGCTTCTTTCAGGAAGAGACCCGGCTGAGCAACGCGCTGGCGCAGTCTGTGGAAAACGCTGATTGGGAAATGCTGCAAGAATGCAAGAGCGTTGACATCCAAGCGGCGATCCTGTCCGCGAAAAAGGCTGTGGAGCAGAGCCCGCGTCCACAGCCGGCCACCACAGCCTTCTCTCCCATCGTTGGTGGAGGGATACCTTTCCCGCCTTCCATGGTAGAGGAGCGGTATCTGCTGCTGCAAAGTAAGCTCATCGAGGAGCAAGTGCAGCTGATGAAGGAGTTCAAAGACTGCCGCTTTTTGCAAGCTAGCGCGGCCGACACAATCCGCTTCGCTCTAGAGCACGGGCGTACTTCCGTTGCGCAACGGCTGAAGAACGACTTTTGTATTCCAGAGAAAATGTATCAACGTTGCATGCTCAGCGCGTACCTGAGCACTGGCCAATGGGATCTTATCGACAACATGAGCGGCGTCACCTCGAGCAAAAAAACGCTGATCGACGGGGAGGCGTATGTGGCGGCGTTGCTGTCGTACAAGCGGCCGCAGCAGGCAAAGCAATACGTACCACGAATCCCGCAAATTGAAGTGCGAATGGAGTACTACGTCCTCTGCGGCGATTGGTTCGGTGCTGGTGCAGAGTGCAAGCGAAACAATGACCCTGATCTGCTTGGACAACTCAAAGAGCGCGCGAAAGGAAACCTTGAAGTGCTTCAGCAGATCGAGGAAGGCTGGAAAACACCAGCGCAGTCAACAGGGATTAACTTTTCCAAGTTTTTCTAGTGTATGGAAGCTCCCGGTCACCGCTCTTTTCTTATTATATTCTTCTCTGTTTGTGTTAACGTCGACGCCAAATCGGCACTGCTATAAAAATGACAACAACGACCAAAATGATCCGCAAATGAGCATAAAAAGATAAACGTCTGCATTTACGTTGTATTGCGTTGACATTGAAGTACCACATATATTTTTCCCGCACAAATGAAGCGCTTCTGGAAAACAAACAAATTCCTGGTTCTTGAAAGATTCTTTTTTCTCGTGCAGGTATCTTTAAGCAAACACAAGGAGGGAAAAAGAAAACTATGTGTGCTTGCGGCTTTTAGATTTCGCAGCTTACGACGTGCCTCCGACTTTATATGCTTCGACGCGTGTACCTTTCCCATTTTAACCCTCATCTTTTATTGTCTTTCTCTTATGGTCTTCGTTGCCCAGATATGTTTCGGACTGTCAAGGTGCTAACTGAGTCCTCCTCTGCGAGAATTCGCTAAGCATAATAGGAAAGAAACAAAACAACAGCAGCGATTTACATCCGTGGGTTTGAAATTTTTTTCTTTTCTTTATATCCTATATATTGTGTGCTTCTTTACAACCGTTTAACTACCTTTTTTTTTAAAGACTTACCAGAAGAAGAAGTTTTTTCTTCTGTGAAACGAACACGCCTGTGCGGATTTAGTCGTTTCCTTCATACTTATCAATGGGCTATTCGCCAGACGCAATGATCACTAAAGCGGAAGCTTCTAAATGGAAGCTGAGTGACTTGGAGATGCGAGAAACGGTCGGCACTGGCACCTTTGGTCGTGTGCGTTTGGTGAAACATAAAGGGTCTGGAAAGTATGCGGCGTTGAAGATTTTGAAGAAGCAAGAAATCATCCGCATGAAGCAGGTGGACCATGTCTTGGCTGAGGCGAGCATCCTCCAGGAAATCAACCACCCTTTCATCGTGAACATGCTACGGGGATACATGGACAAAAATCGTCTGTATATTCTTTTCGAGTACGTAGTAGGTGGCGAGCTCTTTTCGCACTTGCGCAAGGCGGGCAAGTTTCCCAACGATGTATCCAAGTTCTATTGCGCAGAGGTCATTCTAGCATTTGAGTACCTTCACAGCAAGTCGATTATCTACCGTGATCTGAAGCCTGAGAACATCCTGCTCGATCAAGATGGCAACATTAAAATCACTGATTTTGGCTTTGCGAAGCGGGTCACGGAGCGAACCTTCACGCTTTGCGGCACGCCAGAGTACTTAGCACCGGAGATTATCCAGAGCAAAGGCCACAATGAAGCGGTAGACTGGTGGGCGTTGGGCATCCTCCTTTATGAAATGCTGGTCGGATACCCGCCATTCTTCGATGACAGCCCTATGAAAACGTACGAGAAAATTCTGGTGGGAAAGGTTCTGTTCCCTCGTTGGGTAGATCCTAAGGCACGTGACCTGATCAAAGGACTTCTCTCTTTAGACCCGTTGAAGCGACTTGGCAACCTTGCGAACGGGGCAGAGGACATTAAGAAACACAAATACTTCAGCGGCGTAGACTGGAATGTTGTGCTCTCAAAGAAAATTCCTGCTCCGATCCCAGTGCGCAACCGAAAGCCTGGTGACACTCACTACTTCGACAAGTACCCCGAAAGTCCCCTCAATCCCTTGCGCTCTCTGTCACAGTCTCAGCAGGACTACTTCACCAATTTCTGCGACGGTCACTACGCCGATGAATAAGTAGTATTAGCAGGAGAGACGCATGTCGGGGGAGAAACGATTCAGAGAGAAGGAAAGCGATAGAACTGCATTTTTAAGATGAAGAAGAAGAGCGAGAACGACCACAGAGGTACTTTGATCTGATTTCTTTCTCCCCTGACGTCGTTGCCATAGTTGCTCTCTGTCTTTAAAGAAGAGTTCGTCGTCGGATAGAGAAGGTGTGTGTGTGTGTGTGTGTGTGTGTGTGTGAGTACAATACATGTTGAAACCCGCATCTTCACAGCAACAACATTTGCGTTTTGTTCTCCGCCGCTTGTACTTCATCTTTTTTTGTGAGTTGTGACATCTTATGTCACTACCTGCAATCTTATAAACCGTAAGTAGGAATGTGGCAAAATATACGATGCACTCTATCCAGGCTCTTTATACGATACATTTGTAAAGGCTTTTCTTCTTTTGCTCTGGTGCTTTATTTCCTTGACTTCTTTCCATCAAGTATGTCAAACTATGTACAATAAAAAAGCTCTTCCTTTTCCTTTGTGAAAATCTTTTGATATAGTCGATCTTTTAGAAAGGGACCGTTTTGTTGTGTTTTTTATCACACCAATCCCACTATCTCTGATTTGAATAAGGATGAACACAAAGAAAGGATAACAATAAGCGACATCGCTTTCATTGAATTTCACTGACATCGTCATTGCTGTGTGATTGCACTCAGAACTGCGCTTCACGTTGCTGTTTTTTTTTCTGCCTCTCTCTTTATTTGTTTTTGTTTGGATTTTGACGGTCAGTGTCCGAAAGACTGTTGTTTTGTGAGTTCTGCTGTTTATGAAACTGACCTACACTCGACTCAAAAGTGCAAGCGACAAAATGAAACCAGCTTTTTCACGGAATTTTGCAACGCTTGTCTGAGTGCGAGAATTCGAGAAGACATGGCCCCCCAAAAAACACAATACATTCGTTTATGTGCTTCGAGAAGCTGTTCTTGATTCTTACGTTTTGAGTTGTGTGAAATCTGCTGCGGAGCGAGCCAGTCTTTTTTTTTTTTCAGGAGCGAAGTGACGCCGCCACTTACTTTTTTTTCCTTGTCTCCCTGTCGTTGGTTCGCTTAAGCATTTGTACTTAGCCTGCTATCGCACCGCCTTTTATTATTATTTCCATTGTAGAGCGTGAAGTGTTCGTCTTTCGTTTTCGCTGACGACGGTGTGAGTGCAAGAACACATCTTTAAAAGTGACTTTAGAACGAAGCAATAGTTGTGGTTGATCACATTTTTGTTCTTCGATTCTGCATGTACAATGTCCACTTCAAGCAGGTTCTTCTTTTCTTTTCTCCGTTTCGTTGATGTCCACTATAGTTCTTCCGGGTTTTGTTTGCAGAAGCCGCTAAGTTTTTTTTCTTCCAGTATTTTCTATTTTGGTATCCAGCCAACCATCTATTTGCAGAACGGTCCCATTTAACCGAAAAGCAAACACCATTTTTTTTTCTTTTGCGAAAGGACGAAGCCTTTCTCTCACTTTAGCGGGATCAGCAAAAAACAAGACCTGTGCGAAAGTACTTGTGTTCGCTAAAAGAGCATCGTTTTGTTTTCCCTTTTGGAGTGAATCCACGATCAAAACAGTTGGACGTGTTTGGATGGATAAAGCTGAGTACGATACACGGGCATGGAAGTCTGTGTTACAACACCAATACAATATAATTATTGTAGATTGTAAACAGCGTGCCGAGGCACATCCACACACGCACGCACACGAAAAGAGTTGATTCTTTATTGTAGGTATTTGCCGCAGTTTTTCACGCTGTCCCACAGGTAAAATCAAATGTGATGCGTTGCTTGTATGCTGTCTTGAGTGGCACAAACAAGGACGCACACGGGAACCGCTGTTCGTCTCGTAAATGCTGTTGATAGTCGAGGTCAACGCTTTTTTTGAGGGCGGCTTTGGTGCTCTCTCTTTTCCTTGGCGTATAATTATGTCGTCTTCCTTTGTCATCTGCATCTCTATGTTGTTCTCGCCGTGCTCCTGAGGTGTGTAGCAGTCGTTCTTTCTGCTACCTTTTCGAGTGCACTGGTGTTGCTTTAAAAGCATACAGACAGGCTCCGCACCTATTTAAAAAGTGTTTGTGACGAAGCTTTTTTTTTTGGTGCTTGACGGGAACTAATAATATCATTCCCTCACTCACACATTCACGAAGAGCACAGACAAAAATAAAATAAGAATCCTTACGTACCTGCGCAATGTCCAGCTTCAAAGATCAGTTGCAGAGGGAGGTGTGTGTGTACACAATATGCGACAGTACCGTTTCCGTGATGGCTGGGATGAGCGACACGGCAGACGAACTGGCGCTGCGTGCTTATGACTCCACAACCGGAGCTTCCTATCTGTGCCAACTGAGCGAAAGCGCATTGCTGCAGATGCAGAGCTCTCTCACGGATCAGCCGGATTGGGCGAGCTTCTTCCTCGCAATCCATAATGCGTTTCATTCGGGCGGCGTCTCCGTCAATCGTGTCGAGGGACGGCCTGTTCCTGCAGCCGCCGCCGCATTCTCTGCTGCTGGTGCTGATCGCGGCAGCAATGTTGCAAGCTCTCTCGAGGTGCAGTGCATCGGTGGCGTGAAGGGAAAGTATGCAGTTTTTATTCTTGATTACACTGCCGATGGCCAGCAACGTTACATCATGGAACACCTCGTGCGCTCGCACGCCACGTACTGCCATCCAAAGGAATTCGAACAGAGGCTTGCACGACTAAGGACGGAGGAAGAGGCCGCTCGGGCGAAGCGAGACGGTTTGGACCGCGAGTTGGTCGCGTTGAATGAGAATTTGACGCGTAACAGGGAGAAGCTAAAAATTTATCTCGATCGCAAAGCTGAACTTTTGGCGACGCTCGGTACACACAGCACGGACAACACCGACAATCTGTGGAAACTGATCAAGGAAAAAGAGCAAAAGGCTGTCGACGAGAACAACCAGTCGCAGCTGGCGAATCCTCTGCGTGACCGCAGGTGCAAGGACTTTGACCCGCTGCTTTTGCGCATGATCAAGAGCCTCTACCTTTCGCCCGAGCAGTGCGACTCTTCCTCCCCCGCAGACCGCGTTGTGATGCCTTTCTCGCAGGCCGAACTCGCAGCGCAGGTGGGGCTGCTGGACGACAAGCGCGCCGCGTTGTGGAGGGCGCTGGGAACGATTGACTCGTGGAACTTTCGTGTCTTCGACATCCAGTGTGCCATGAGCGGGGACGACTACCTATCACTTTCGTTTCAGCCAAACGGCGGGTCTCTCTTTGTGACTTTGTATGCGCTGTTCTGCAAGAACGATTTTTTGCACAGGTTCAACATCGATGAGCAGGTGGCTCTCAACTGGATTAGCGCGGTGGAGGCTGGCTATCACGGCAATCCGTACCACAACTCGATGCATGCCGCCGACGTGCTTCAGATCACGTACTTTATCATCATCTGCGGCGGTCTCAAGAAGCGGTGCGAGCTGAGCGACCTGCAGGTGTTCGCTGCGCTGCTCGCGGCAGCGATTCACGACTTCGATCACCCTGGCATCAACAACAACTTCCACATCAAGACGAGCAGTCACCTCGCGACCCTGTACAACGACCGCAGCGTTCTCGAAAACTTGCACGTCAGCAGCGTCTTTGAGCTCATGAAGAACCCGGCCTTTGACCTCCTTAGCAGCTTCAGCGCCGCGGAGCGACACGAGATCCGCGACACGATGATTGAGATGGTGCTCGCCACCGATATGGGCTCCCACGGGAAATACGTGGCGAGCTTGAAAGGCAAGATGCAGGAGCGATCCACATTCACGAAGCCTGAGGAGCAGGTTCTGGGCCTCGCCATTGCGCTCAAGATGGCGGACGTCTCAAATTGCGGGCGCCCGCTTGACATTTACCTGCCGTGGGGAGCAAAGGTCTCGGACGAGTTTTATCAGCAAGGCGACCGCGAGCGCAATCGTGGTCTCGACTGCAGTCCGTTCATGAACCGACTTGAACCGAACCTGGCCAAGAGCCAGATTGCCTTTATGACCTACATCATCTCTCCTTTCTTTGAACAGATCGCCGAGCTGCTTCCGGACATGCGTTTTGCGGTAGGGCTGGTAGAGGAAAACAAAGCGTACTGGGCGTGTCACGACGACTCCTAAACTGGAGATTGGGGGACGTGCGTGTACATGCCGTCTGCTTGCGGGAATGCGTGCGAGCGTATGTATACACATGGGCAGCTTGCTTTGTCTTCACTGCTTTTTTTTTCACATCTTTTTTTTTTTAGAGTGTAATGTACAGTAGCCTATTTATTATTATTATTGTCCCAACCTTGACGTTCAGCGTTTTGGTTTTTTGTTCTTGGATACATTTTGAACTGACGGTTTAGAAAGAGGTGTTTTCATTATTATTGAGGGGTTCCGAATAACCTGCTTTCCTCTGTTTTCGGCTGTTTGCATTCGCTGTTCGAAAACAATGGCTCCTAGCTATCAATTTTTTTTTGTTGTTGAGAACTGCACTTTTATGCGAAACGTGAAACTTTTCTTTAATGAGGCTGCGCACGTTTTCTTTGGATTCTCTTACTCTATTTTTACTCCCTCAACTGACAATTCCAATCCCGCATTACTTTTCTCGCGCGTTAGAGTTCGTCAAGAAAGAACAATCAGCAGACAAAAATGAGTTTCGCGTGAAAGAAAGCGCTTAGAATGACAGCAAAAAAGATACTTCGGTATTAATGCGACTCTTCGGTAAGTACTGAGTGCGTAGCAGCTGCGTCTAAAACTGCTGACTGTGCTTGTCGGGAAGGAGAGAGTGTACGCGTCGTAGGGGAAGGGCAGAAAACATGCATACTGGGTTGTGTAAGTTTCCATGAATGCGTCACTCGTAGCTACGCGTTGGTGTTACTTTTCAATGAACATCTCTCATCCATTTTACCTCAAACGTGTGTGCGCTCACATAAAAGAAACAAACGAAGAAAGCGATTTCAACAACGCTCACAATTACTATTTCGCGGGCGGCGCTGTACTGTCGCCACGTTCCCTTGCTCCCCTTTTCTCTTCTCTGCTTTCACAGTAAAACATTTAAAGATCTTATTGACGTTATTGGAACGTTGTTGACGGGTGTGTGAGGCACGAGATCGTCCCTTATATCTCACTTTCCTCTTGTACTCGTCGATCCACAAGCTGTTCAAAGCGCACGTCGCATTTCTTTCAAGTATAAAAAGTCTTTTTTTCATTGCATTCGTAATTAGGCAGAGAACTCAAAGAAGGAGACGCGATGTCGGCAGAGACGCACCTTTCAGAATTGTGCCGCGGGTCTGACATAGACGCCATCATAGCGCGCCTTCGTCAGGTGGCGCCACTCGATGAGTCACAGGACTCGGACAACATCCCGTCAAACGGCACCTCGTTCAGAAGCCTCACTGATCGCTACGGTATATGGGGCTACCAGGATGGTGACGGGCGCACGGCATTCCACTGGGCGGTTGCCCTCAAAAACTTCGACCTCGCTCAGACGTTAATGAGTCCTCCCTACAGCTCGCCTGTCCTGACGGAGGACGAAGAGTGGACGACACCGTTTGCGACGGCCTGCAGTGTCGGCGCGCCAGTCGAGCTGTTGCAAGCAATTCTAGACAAAAGTATGGCGGAGTTCGTAAAATACGCTAGCTGGAAGGCGAAACACTTTCCTTCTGCTGCGATAAAGTCTGTGGGGGACTCAGGCACCACACCGGTAATCTCTGTTGATACGACAGACGGAAAGCAGGAAGGCGCATTATTCAAGACAGGGGTAAGGGGAGTTTCAATTGCGCACGATGCAACGGCAGAGTCCATCATGTTCGCCATCGTCAACTCTGAGGAGGCGACGGGGCTTACACCTCTGCTGCTCGCTGCCGGGCGTGCTCACTTGGACATCGCGCGGTTCTTGGTGACGCATGGCGCAGATCTCAATCATCAAAACGACCGCGGCCAATCGGCGCTGCATCGCGCTGTGAATCGCGGAAACGCAGCTCTCGTGGAGTACCTCGTGGCGGTGAGTGAGAAGAAAAACGGGACAAACAAAGCTGCACAGCGGCGTTTTATGGATCTGCAGGATATTCATGGGGATTCGGCGCTGTTCTACGCTTCGCTGGATAACAACGAAGAGATGGGAAGGTATCTGCTGCGTCACGGTGCCAGCCGCGACCTGCGCAACAGAGACGGAAAGAATTTCTGGGAAGTGTAAAACCTCCTGAAGCCTCTTCGATCCCTCCATTGCGCTATTTTGTCTTTTTCCTCTGGAGAACGCATCTTACGAGTACACCTTTCCCATCGGTTGCCGATTGCAGTTGACACTGGTTGTAAGCGCATTTGAGCAAACAAGCACCAAAACACAAACATGGCGCTGCTTACGGTACACCTCTCTTTAGAAAGGGAAAACAAAGAACAGGAGAGGACGATTTCCTTTCGAGTTTCGTCCAATTCTTTCCGTTTCCCTTACCGTTGATGTGTATCGTATCACCTTTCTGGTGATCTCTTGCGTGGTAAAACTGTTTATTCGTCAGCTCTTCTGCTGACATGTAGGATAGTTATGTGTACCACCCACACTATAACTACCTTTTTTATTCTTCAAAGTGTGGATGCAAATAATGCTTTGTTACGGGGACTTCTCACGCACTGCATTGTCGAAAACCTTACCCCTTTTTTCACGATGTGCTCTTCTGTCGTGGATAACTCTCTTTTACTTGATGCCTCAGAGCGCAAGTGACGATTCCTATTTCAAGCTGAAAGGCTTCACAGGCGACAATAGTGTCAGCGGAAATAATGTCATTTTATCAATGAGGAAGGGGTCTTCGAGGGTTGTCTCGATCGTCGGACAAAAGCACGTCATCGTTGTCGTTGAGGGCTTTAATAAAAATGCAGGCTGAGACGATGGCGGTACGTTTCCCCTTTTTTTTCTTGGTCGCCATTTCGCAAAACCCACTATTATTATTATTGCTTGGATAACTTTTTTCATTCTTGTGTCTACTTCTCTCTCGTTACACTCCCCTTCTTCCTCGCTTCTTCTCCAATTCCTTTTTTTTTCTGGCTGGATTGCTAGCCGTTCCATCAAAAGTTCTATTCCGTCTTTTCTCCCTACTTAGCTGCCAGATGAAGCGCCGCGAACAGCGCCGCCAGCGGGAGCGGGAGCAGCTCCCCGCTGCCCTAGTGAAGCTTGTCCAGCTGATCCCCCCTGATGAGGACGCACGGAGCTATTTGACCACCCACTTCGCCACTCCTGCTGGCGTTGGTGCAGAGTCCGCAGGCTCGTCTGGTGCAAGTGGTGCCAAAGGCGGCGCAGAGGATGGCGGCAACGATGCGTGGATCTCGGG
Source organism: Leptomonas pyrrhocoris (assembly GCF_001293395.1). Lineage (NCBI taxonomy): Eukaryota > Euglenozoa > Kinetoplastea > Trypanosomatida > Trypanosomatidae > Leptomonas > Leptomonas pyrrhocoris. Next base: position 439,969 of record NW_015438369.1, read on the forward strand.
AAGCGGTTTGGAGAAGCTGCTGTCGGTGCTCGGCGAGGAGGCGTGTCCAGATGGCGCGGTGGATATGCTGCGCATTGCACGCCGTGTCCCACGCAGCCAGTCGACGGTGGACAACATCCACGTTGCAGAGCTCTGCTTCGCCATTTCGCAGGCTTCTGGCCCGGTGAATGTGCACGAACGCCGGCGTACAGCCGCGGCGACGTGTGGCCCGTTGGATGAGAAAGCGCCGCTTCTGCAGTATTACAAGGGGAAGCGATTTAATGCCATTCTTCACGGCGAAGATCCATCCTCGCCTGTCGCTCGCATCTCTGCTGCTGCTGCTTCTGCTTCGGCACTGCCTCCCAACACGCAAGATGAAGGCGAGGTGGGACATACTCGCTGTACTGGTACCAGCGCAGACGCCGCCGAGTGGTCCTCCTTTGTTCAGAGTGCAGCGACTCCGCTGCCCATGACGCTCCGTGTGCACCACAGCGAGCGCGTCTTGGAGGCCATCGCCCTGCGCATCTTGAGTCGCCCCGATGTGAGTGCGATTGTTCGCCCGGTTCCATGCTGTTCCCTGAGCGCCGGCCTGTATTCGTGCCGCAACAGCGACTACCACAGCAACAAGCGCGTCGAGTACATCTGCCGCACGTTGCACACCTCGAGCTCCGTCTCCTTCCAGGAGGTCGTGTCCGCCATTCCCGTGCAGGTGCTCGACGTACAGCCGCACCACAGCGTCATCGACCTGTGCGCCGCACCGGGGAGTAAGACGCTGCAGGCGCTGGATGAGATGCTGAATGGTGGGTGGTCACCGGAGATGTGCCGCGGGGTGCTCATCGCGAACGAAAAGGACCGCGTGAAGGCGACGCAGACGCTGCCGGCGCGACTGAAGCGCTACCACGCCCCGAATGTCATGTCAACCCGCTGCGATGCTGTGCAGTGGCCGCGTTTGTACCTGGACGACCCCGCAAGCCCCGCCGCAGAGCCAGTGGAGCGTCAGTTCGATCGCATCATCTGCGATGTCCCCTGCAGCGGCGACGGCACCATCCGCAAGGAGCGCTCGGTCGCCACGACCTGGTCTGCCAGTTACGTGAAGGCGCTCGTGCCAACACAACGTGCGCTGCTCCGCCGCGGCCTCGATCTGCTCGCCACTGGTGGCATTTTGGTCTACAGCACGTGCAGCATGAACCCGAAGGAAGACGAAGAGGTGGTGTGTGCGGGATTGGAGCTCTTCGGCGACAGCGTCGAGCTCGTCGACGTGAATGCGACGCTCGCGGCAAAAGGCTTCCATTTCCACTCCAGTGGTGGCATCCTCTCCCCCAACGTGGAGGGTTTGCAGCAACGTGTGGTTCCCGGCACGTACGATGGCAACAAAGTGCTACGCGTCTTGCCCCACCGCGACGACACCGGTGGCTTCTTTGTGGCTGCATTCCGCAAAGTGAAGCAACCTGACTGGACCGCACCGGCGGTGGTGCGCAACAAACTCAATCAGTGGACGAAGGGGAAGCTGTGGGCACCTGTTGGCGCCGAGGACGAGAACTGGGTCTCGATTGCGGCTTTTTACGGCTTCGACCGCCACGACGCTGCAGGCTTCACCTACTTTGATTTCGCGGCCTCCGCCGTCACATCACGCGGTGCGGACACGTCGAGCAGCAGCAGCAGCAGCGGTGGTGGTGGGCTTGTCCCTCTCTACCACCTCAATCCCAACGGTGGGCCGACGCGCCGTATTGTGCTCGTTACGCCGGCGTTGGCGGATATGGTGCTGCGCACTCGCCCCTACAAGGGCCCAGGCGTCGAGATCATCTCTGTCGGCGTGCGCGCCTTCGAGGCGTACGACGGCCGCTTTCTCTCCCACGCGAGCTGCCGCTGGCGTGCGGTGGTGGAGTCTGCCGCCTTCCTTTCGACGCGCTTCACAAAGCGCAAGTTGGTGTTTCGTGTATCGGCGCACAAGCAGTTGGTAGAGGACTTGCTTCGCAACGGCCATGTGTACATGCGTGAGCACTGGCGTACCGTTCTGGGTGGGAATGCCGCTGTTGTGGCTGCAAATCACGGCCCCAATGCGCTGGTGAAGGCGGGTGGCCGGCTGGAGGCGATGCTGTCGCAGGACAGCGATGGTGGTGCCTCGTTAGGCAGCTCTCCAGACGATCTTGCGGACCTGCTGACGTCCGAGGTGGAAGTTGGCGGTGTCTTGGTGGGGATCGTTTCTGATGAGGCGGAAGAGAGCGCGCCGTGGTACTTGAGTGCGACGCTGAGTGGGCACAAGCTGGAACTTGCAATTGACGGCTCGCTGCGCGCCTTTGGTCTCATGACCTACTTCGACATCTACGACGTTGAGAGGGCCACGCTGGGGGAGAAGGCCGCGGCTGCAGCGGCGAACACGGCGGACATCGTAGATGTCGAAGACGAAGTGGAGGAGTAGCAGTAGCGCGTTTTCAAAAAATCACACATGAGACGGTGCTTCGCGTGATTCCCACTTGCGCGCAGCTTTCTATTCGCGCATCCGGCTCACTTGCGGTCGCTCAACTCTTCCATTTGGCAATTTGACACATTCAAACGACTGTGCCAAAGTAACAAGATCTCCGAGTAATTCGTTTCATAATATGTATAAAAGCCCGAGTGTACTCCAGCAATCTAACATGCTTCTATTAATCTCTAGGAATGGCGCAGAAGGGAACCGACGGTTCCACAATTTCTTAAACGCCAAACATTTTTTTTCTCTGTCAAGCTTTGACGAAAGTCGAGGACGCAATTGAAAGCCGTTAACGGCAATGTCTTTTCCTTTGTCTCTTGCCTCGCTATCACGGCGTGCATTACATGCGCTGTCTTCCTATTTCTCTGCTTCCCTTTTCTTCCCTTTTCTTCCCTTCTTCTGTTGCCTCTTTCTTTTAGCTGCAAGATTCCTCTGCCTGTCCAGTAAGCTGATTTAACTCCCTCTTTCTCCTATTTTGTTGTCTGAGACAGCTGTGGAATCCTAAACTCGATCCGCGACTCTCAAGTGCGATTAAAAAAGGGTTCACACTATAATTCACGCAGTGTTTCTTTCTGCTGTTTCTCTTACAAGAGTAATTGTCCTTGTTGCTTGACAACTCCATCAGTTTCACCTTTGTGGCTGCAATTCAATCCTCAATCCTCAATTCTTATTCCTCCTCTTCACAATCAAAATTTTTCGTAATTCTTTAGTGTTCAAGATGCAGGTGGGCATATACGACAGGGATGACCAGATGTGTCAGTACGAGGGGTGCACTGAAATTGATCTGCTGCCGGCTCAGTGTTCCCATTGCCACAAGCGCTTCTGCTCCCACCACCTCGCGCAGAGCGCACACCACTGCCCTGCGGTGGTGGACGTGCGGGTGGGCACCTGCCCTGTGTGTCTCCGTGTGGTGCCGCTGGAGTACCCGCGTCAGAACGTGGACGAGGCGGTGTCGCGCCACCTCGACCGCGGGTGCCGCGACGTGCCGCAGGGGAGCTCCGTGGCGGGCCGTAAAGGAACTGGCGCCGGTGGTGGTCGCCGGCTGGGCGGTGGGCCGCGTCCGTGCAGCGTGAAGGGATGTGAAGAGAAGTCCGAGATGCGGGTGAAGTGCGATCAGTGTGGGGAGGTCTTCTGCCTCCAACACCGCGGCCCCCTTCAGCACCACTGCCGGGCCGCGGCCGCACGGAAAGCCTCGGCCTCGCCCAGCAAACGCAACGACAACGCAGAGGTGCTACCGGTGCTTGGCACGAAGGCCGCCACGGTGGTGCGTTTGCTGACGCACCCCATAAACTCGCCCGATAAGGCGGTAGGCAAGGAAACGGAGCTGCCGTCAGATATGGTGACCTGTCTCGTCTGCTTTCTCATCCCTACGTCCACCTCCAAGGATGTGTCGGACGAGAACTGCGAGGGCTTTGCTCCTGTTCCATCTTTTTTCATGTACACGGCGAAGAACCTTGCCTTGGGGCGTGTGCTGGACACGGCGGTAGATCGTGCCGCGATGAACTCCCCTGCCGTACGGACCGGCAAGCCGTGGAAGCTGTTCACCGTGACGCTTCCCATTCACAAAGAGGCGCGGTCTTCGCTGTACCCGGCAGTGCCGCTGTCGACTGTAGTGGGAAAGAGCCCGGCAGGCAAGGCAGAACACACTATCTTGTTCCTCACACCGCTGGCCACGCTGCCAGATTGCGTCGTGGAGGCGGTGAAGGACTTGGAGCGAAAAGGGACAGTCTGGCCAGAGTCGCGTTCTTCGGCCTCCGGTGATGGATGCGGGCTCATGTAGGAGATTATCAATGGGCTGCGAAAGGAAGGCGTCGCGGTGAGAGACTGAAGCACGACAAGATTATGGTTATTATTATTATCTTTTTTTTTGATGAGTTTCATGCAGGCTCCTCACAAGCGAGCTTAAAATACCCACGGCGTGTCTTGCAGTGCAGCTGTTTCCACATCTGCACTGCAAGCACGCTGGCTCTCCACCGTAACCTTTTTTTTTGTACTTGGCATCTTATTTTCATTGTTTTTTGGTTACTCACTGTTCTGCAGTGCGCCGATCTGATTTCGCGTGTTTGTTTCCCGTCCGGAACGTTTTCCTTTTATTATTATTATAAATATTATTGTTATTATTACTACTAATCTTGAGCTGTTTCCGTACTCTCAACGTCGACACATTCTTATTTTTGTCTTTGGAGTTCTGTCACAGTCACACAGCTTTCCTTTCATGTGTGGCGACCTTTGCGTCCTCGTCGTGCGGTGACTGATGGCGTACGCGTCTCTTCGAGAGACACCATTTGAGGGCCAGATGCCTTCGACAAGACCCTGTGACACAAAAACTGTACTCCAACTTTTTTCCCTTGTCTTCGTTTGCTGTTTGTATTTTGGTTTTCTTGGGGTCGTAAGGCAAGGTTTTCCTAAAAGGAAACTACAGCTAGCAACCAAAACGACAACAGATGCAGCTATTCTCGTAGCTCATTACAAAATGGACTGCCATTTGATGATTTCAATAATGCTGCTACTTGTAAGAGCTTGTCAAAAAAAACAAGGATCGTCAGAAGGCCAGCTCTGCCTTTCCTCGATCGCTCGTTGAATCAATTGAACTGGTTCAAAGTGTATTGCTCAACGTTGACAGACGCTTTCCCACTCGAACCTATGCGTTCTTCGTGTTCTCCGTTTCTCCTCTTTCACAAAACGCACTTCCCCCCATTGTTCTTTACTGGTGTCTTTCTTTCTTAAATGCCATACCATCACTGACAAAAACCGAAAACGCCGCCACTTATTTACATGACGCCGTCGCAGCAAAAGAATTGCTGTTTTGTTTTTCCCCGCGCCTTTCGTGCTTGCATCTTTCGACATCAACCTACAAATTCTGCTGACAGCTTTTTTTTTCCCGCCTCGGTGCCGTTCGGATCGTTTTCTTTTTCTTCTCTTTGTGTTGCTTCCAAAAAACAACAACAACCCACCTTCGCATCGTAGAGTCTACTGCTATCGCGATTCTGTTCTCTAAGCTCGCTCACGATTTGACGTGGCTGAACCAAGATAAAGGCACACTCGTAGTCGGCATCCGATAAAACACCATCTCACTAACAAACCGAGGGTTGTTGACCATGCATGCCCAACCACCCCAGTTGATGGAGGCGACGTCGGCCAAGATAGTGATGCTGGGCGAATCCGGCACCGGTAAGAGCTCCATCGCCCTCCGTTTCACTCGCAACGAGTTCTTAGCGAACCAGGAAACCACCATCGGCGCCGCTTTTCTCTCCAAAACGGTGGTGGTGTCCCCGCCGCGTGGGGCTGGGGCCGCGCCTGGCGGCGCCGCGACGCACGCCCCCCAGCAGCAGATGCGTGCCCTCAAGTTTGAAATCTGGGACACGGCCGGCCAGGAACGTTTTCGCTCCCTCGCCCCCATCTACTACCGCGGTGCCTGCGGTGCGCTCGTGGTGTACGACATCACGAACGGCGAGAGCCTCAAGCGGGCGCAGACGTGGGTGAAGGAGCTACGCGCTAACGCCGATCCCTCGCTGGTGATAGTGCTGGTGGGCAACAAGAAGGACTTGGAGTCGCTGCGCCAGGTGTCATTCGAGGACGGGCAGCGCCTCGCTGTCGAGGAGCAGCTTGCCGGCTTCTACGAGACTTCCGCCAAGGACAACAACAACGTGGAGCAGGTGTTTCTTGATTTAGCATCGAAGCTGTTGGATCAGGGTCTGGGCAACCGCGGTGGTGCGGGCGCGCGTGGCGGTGTACTGGCCCCGCGTGGCGAACGCGTTGAGGAGCGGGACCAGGCAGCGGCAGCGAGCTCTTCCGGCTGCTGTTGAAGATCCTAAAAAGAAAAAATGAAACCTATGATTGTGCTTTTACTATTTATTTTGCTTTTTGAGTTCGCTGATCGTTTGCCAGGTGCGATGTCAGCGATGCTTCCTTCCTGTGACTCTTCTCTTTGGTGCTGCTTCGTCTTCTTTTTTCTTTTCTCTGGAGGGTTGTTGATGTGTTGCGAGCTGAGTTTGTTTCTCTCCGTTTGCTTTTTCGTTGCCGCCTGGATTTGAATGGGAGGTGGTACCCTCCCTTTTCCCTTTCCTCCACGGTGGAACACGTTGCCCCTGTGCGAGGCAAAGCAAAAGAGCATCAACAAAAAATACTGCATTTGTGCATTCGCGGGCTTTGAAAAACAACAACAACAAACAAACACCACTCTCTTCCATTGCAATGCCTTGCAGCGTTTCCTCTGTTGTGATGACAATTTGTGCTGTCTTACTCTTCAAAGAGTATAAACAAAGACGAGCACAACCCCTCACTTCTTCATCTTCTGCGTTGCGGGAGAGAATTCCGTGGAACTACAGCAGATCTTCACGGCGCTGTAGGTCTCTGTTGGAACTGCTGGCTACCGTAAAGCGTAACGTAAAGCTTAATGCCAACTTGAAAGACGTGAACGACACTGAGCGAAGGAAAAAGTGCGACCTACTGAACAGGAACAACGTTTTGGGAACATGCATTGCATTTGCATGCGCGTTGGGATTTGAGTTGGGACGTACCAATTCTACGACCACACCACTTCTCCTTTCTTGTTTTCAGCAACCTCGTTTACATCATGTTTTTTTTTTCTTCGCTGCGTCCACTTCCCGTAACGCACTCTTTTTAAACTGAAGTTTTCGTTGGAGGGGAAGGCTACACGTTTTGCACACCCACAAGAAAGAACCCGCTGCGTTTCTGTTGTTGACATCACCCCCCCTTTCTTTCCAGTTTATTGGCTCTTTTTTTTGTTCTGTTATTGGTGTGCTTGAACTTTGTTTTTGTCCCTTCTTCTGTCGTTTTCTCTATTGCCGTCGTTACCTATTCTTATTATTTGTTGTGTTACCTCCAAGAGTGCCTGCTAGCACTGTGTTTTCTTTTTGCTGTCTTGTACGTCTGCATTGCCAGATTGCTGCCATTGCTTCGGAACTCCAACACCCAAGAAAGAGAAAGAGAGAGAGCAACGGTATGGTTTTTCTTATTATTCGACATGACTTGTATTCCTGAGGATCGATTGAAGGCGCATAGTGGAAAAATTCTGCGTGTTGTCGGCGCTGCGAAGCGTCGTGCTCGCCGATGGCCGCATGGGAAGGTTGCCACATTACTGTGAAGTCCTTTCCGTCCGTTTTAACACATGTCCGACGAGCATGGCAGTCAATGTAGCACCTTTGCTTCGATGGCCTACGAGTCCATTTCTCTTCCTTTGACTTCTCTGTGCACTTCCCTCTCCGTCTTCGATGTCTTCTTCCTGCCTTGCATTGTTTCCTACCTTTTTTTAACGATTGCGCTGTAAACCAATCGTGTTGGCAATGGGCACGTAGCGATTGCTTTAAAGAACCTGACGGCCACTGTGATTTCGAGAGAGCGGTGTATGCCAACACCTTTTTTTTCTTACCGGAGTTTGTTTCTCACGGACCTTACCCGCAAATTGGAGCCGTGCTCAATTGGTGAACGCCGTTTGAACATCTAGGCTTTCTTCTCTTCTCTCAAACATAGACTGTAATCAGTAGACTGTATAGAAGAAAAGATATTGCGTTCTGCGTACGCCGCTTGTGTGCTTGTGTTCCACGGCTGCAACATGTGAAACGGGGTAGTTTTTTTCCCCCAAAGCATCGAACAGAACAACCGTTTGCTCTCTGCTGGTAGCTCTTCGGACAGGGCGTAAGACACAATAGACTGTACAACTTTTCGTTAGGCTCCATTTTATCCAACACCGCGGGTGCAGCTGGTATAGTATCAGTATTATTTGTTTTATATGGAGCCATTTCCACTTTTCATTGAAAAGAGCACCGTGCCTCAGTCTTCCCCGTCACAACAGCTCTCCGGTTCCGGTGCGAAGAGTGCCGGAGAAGAGCACGATCACCAAGTCAGCGCACCACCGCCCACCACAACGGTGCCTGCGCTACACTTTGGATCGCCGTCGTCTGAGGGGCGACCGTTGATGCCTACGGCTTCTGCCCACGATGAAAGTGACGGCAGCGACAACCCTGCCGCTGAGCACCCTTCGAGCGGTTTCGCGGAGGAAAGTGTGCAGTGGACCAGACAGCGCAATAGCGTTGACAAGAACCACGCTTCGTTAGCGGAAGAGGAGGAGGAGGGTGAGAACAATGAAAGAGGTCGTCACGAGATGCGGATGGGTGACCCGCCGGCACTGCGACGCCCTTCTGCGCTCTTCGACACAGCGCTGGCCACCGAGGCGCTATTTGCGCGTCTGCAGCAGGGCCAACAGCGGGTGCGCGATCCACCGCCACCGCCGCCGCCGACTCGTCCCACGGAGAGTGAGCCACCCGCGCGGCATGCGCCCTCCACTTCCATTTCCTCTGTTCTCGGCCGCCCTCCGACGGCGCCCCTCGCCTCGGCTTCTGTTGCCGCCGCAGCGGCGAGCCCTTCCTCGTACGCCTCCACGCCTCCAAACCCGCACCCCACCCTGCAACGAGAGCTGTCTTCCCCTTCGTCTCCGCAGCGGGAGTCGTCGTCCTTCCGGGGCCTCCTGCGCAGTCCCTCGAACACCTCCACAACGGACTACGTGGACATCGAGCACAAACAAAACGAGCTGCGCTACGCCGTCGAGCACCACGTCCGGTCGCTGGAGCGCTCGCTGGCGCTGCGGGACGAAGAGGCGGCCACCCTCACTTCCCGCCTGAGGAAGCTGGAGGAGGACTACCAGTTCAACTACAATTTAATTGCAGAGCGCGACGCCGCCCTAGAGGAGGCCTCGGCGCAGCTGCAGCGGCTTTACCGCGAGTTGAAGCGCCTCACCGAGGAGGCGGCGCGGACGGGCAAGAAGGTGGAAGTAGCGGAGGCGGAGCTGAAGGCGGCGCGGCACCGCGTGCGTGCGGTGGAGGAGGAGCGCGACGCCGCCGTCCGCCAGGTGCAGAAGGACTACGCCGTGAAGGAGCGGCACCTCTTGGACGGCATTCGCGCCAAGGAAGCTGCGCTGGAGCAGGAGCAGAAGCAACAGCACGAATGGTACAAGGAGCAAGCGCGGCTGCTGGAGGAGGAGCGCACCGCCCTCGCCGACCGCAGCGCGTCGATCTCAGTGGAGGCGGAGGAGCGCTGTAAGCAGCAAGTGGACCGTCTCCAAAGCGAACTGACCGTCTTGCAGCGTGAACTGAAAGCTGCGCGGCAGACGAAGGTCGATGATGACCGACGAGTGGCCCTGTTGGAGGAGGCGAAGGGAGCGCTTCTCCACGAACTGCAGATCCACCAAGAGCGTCACGAGGCTTCTCTGCAGGAGGCCGCCCTCGCCAAAAAGGAGGTGGAGGAGCGACTGGTGCGTGTGACGGCAGAGGCGGAGAAGCGGGCCACAGCGGCGGAGGCAGCGACGCGCGAGGAGAGCGCACGGGCGTCGCGCCTGGAGTTGGAGCGAACCTGCCTGCACGCAACGCTCGCCGAGGCGCAGGAGCGCATCCAGCACCTGACGCTGCGCTTTGACGACGACGTCGCCCGCTACACCAAGGAGCGGCAGACGCTGCTGCGGCGCAACGACGACGCCGTGGCCGCGAAGGCAGCGGTGGAGCAGTCCCTGCAGGACACCCAGCGGGAGCTGGAGAAGCAGCGCCGCCTCGCCGCAGAGGACGCGGAGCGGCTCGGCAGCGAGCTCGAGCGAAGTCGCAGCGCGTGTGAGGCGGCCAAACTGGAGCTGGTGACCACGAAAGAGAAGTGCGAGAAGTGGGAGGCGGCGGCGGCGCGGCTGGAGGCGGAGGTGCGGCGGTGGAAGGGCGAGGAGGACAAGACGGCGACGAGCGGGCGGCAGGAGCGCTCGGCGTGGGAGGAGAAGTGCCGCCAGACAGAGAGGCAGGCCCAACTCGCACAGGAAGAGGCCGAGCAGGCCACGAAGCGTCAGCAGATCGCGGTGGAGAAGGCGCGAGGAGAAGTTGTCCATCTAACGCGGGAGCTGCACGCCAGCGAAGCCGCCCGCCGCACGCTGGAGGACCAGTTCCACCTGCTCGAGGATTACAAGGAGGAGAGAAGCACCTTTCAGACGTTGCGGATGGAGAAGGAGCAGCTGCAGAAGCGAGTGGTGGAGTTGGAGCGCGCCAACGAGGAGGTGCGTCAGCAGGTCGCCGCCTTCACGGTGGAGCTGCAAAACGATCCCATTCTCAAGGCAGCAAAGGAGTCGCAGCAGCGTCTGGTGGAGCTGCAGCAAGAGTTAGCCGAGGCGAAGGCGGACCAGCAGCTGTTGCGGGACACCGTGAAGGAAAAGGAGGATGCGCTGGTGCGCTGCGAAACAGAAATGCTACGCGTGCAAGTCCTCATGGGCGACGAGCCGTCTACAGCCCTCGATGCCCCTTCAGGCAACAACACTGCACACCTTGGCACGGCAGCGGGTGTGGGACTCAGTGACCAGGTCTCTCGCGCGCTGCAGCGGCAGCAACAGCAGATGCGCTCCGAATACAGCAAAATGCGTCAGTCGTACGAGGAGATGGTGCGCGAGCTCGACCTGCAGCGCCGTCGCCGCCGACACAGATCAGCAGCGCCGGTGCCGCGCCCGTCCTCTGCCTCCTCTTCTTCCTCGGGCTCCTCGTCGACTACGGTGGCTTCTTCAAACGCCCACCGCAGCAAAAAACGCCTGCATCGACAGAGTCGTGAGAAAAAGCACAATGATGCCAATGCCGGTAACGTCGGGCAGAGCAGCGTGGCGCTTCCGCCCGTTCTTCCAGACTCCAAGGCTGCCTATCTGACGCAGGAAACAGAGGTGTGGCGACAGCGGTGCGTGCAGCTGGAGCAGCAGCTGCACACCCTCCTCCGCGAGCGCGATCAACTCAAGAAAGAGTTGCAGCTGGCAAAGCAGGACGTGGTGGCCCTCGGCACGGAAAAGCAGTCTTTGATTGATCTGAATTCTCTCCTGAAGGCGCAACTGCGAGAGGCGTATCGGATGCGCGTCGGCGACGGTGATGCACGCAGCAGCACCACCGCTGCCGATTCCGCACCGTCAAAGAACCTGCGCATTTCTCCGGAACTGCTCGCCGCGGCCTTGCAGGCGCTGGAGGAGAGCGAAAACGGTCGCAACACCGCGAAGTCCTCAACGCAAAGTCCTCAGCACCACATTAACACGACAGGCGATACAGCAGGAAACGAGATAAGGCACAGCGCGGCTGCAGGACCCAACCGTGAGACACCTGTCGTACATTCTACTCGAGGGTTTCGCGCGACGGCGACTGCGCAGCAGGTGTCGCCAGCATCTGCCCCTGATGGAGGTTTCACCGCTCAAGCAGCGCAGAAGCGTTTAGCCGCCTTGGAGAGAGAAATCGACGACGTGCGAGGGCAACTGAACAGCACTGCATCGTCCCAGCAGACACGGCAAGCCGTCGTGCGTCGCGGCAACGCAGCTGTGCGTCATTACGGGTACGGCAGCTGAGCGGGGAGAACTCGTTCTAAGGTTATTTTCAGTAGAGACACTGTAGTCGAGTCTGCAACATCATCCCTCTTTGTTTGCTTGACCTCTTTCTCCTTCCCGCAACGCACGGTTCTTTTTTTCTTAAATGTACAAGCGGCAGTTACCTTTTTTCTATCCTTAGAGCTGAACTTCAATCGTGGACGCTTTCAAGTGTACACCGCAGCTTTGTCGTCGTCTTACGAGATGAGGGAAATGCATAAAAGAACGCTAGCTGTCATCAGGAACGCGTTTTCCTCGCTTGACGGGCTAGGTGGGCGGAGGAGAGTCCCCAAACACGTTCCTCCGACACACCATGTTTCACCGCGTTAGATCAACGATCTGTCGACCCAAATCACACACTTACTCCCTTCTCTCTTTTCTCGTCTCCTTTTTTTTTCTGGGTGTGTTTTTTTACGTTATGCGTGAACGCGCTTCTCTTGCTTCACGTGCGTGTCGTGACATCACCGCATCTTCATCTGCTCGGCGTCATAGTATCGGTGAAAGTGCCTTCTCGACAACACGAAACAACCGCCAGAGGAAGCAACAACAGCGGCAACAACAGAACAGCGACGGGGGTTCCACAGCGCTCTTTTTCGCGTTCTTCAGCTTGTTTTTTTTTTGACTTATAACGTTCGTTTATTATTTTATTAGTTTTACACACATATATATTGCGCACTAGAAAGAGGAAACGGTGAATACAGTCTTCGTCATCAACGCACCATCTCACTCTCAGGCAAACAAGCTCAGCTGTGAGCGTGTCCGCACGAGAAATCATTTCGTACGCAGTCTGTAGAGTAAACCGGATCGCCATCGCACTCCACAACTCACGCGTGTGCGCTGTAGGGGAAAAACACACACACACACAGAGAGAGAGATTCAGCGTAGTATTTGATTCATCCACATACACACAAACACACGCACTCACACCCAGCCACCTGTCTTTGTGCGTCTTGCATCGGCCCTAGGACATAACGCGTCAACGACAACAACAAAAGCTATCTTTCTTCCCTTTTTTTCTGTGCCGAAAGACATACACAATGGGACAGAAGAACTCCTCGCAGCGAACACAGGGACAGCAGCAGCAGCGGGCCGGCGGTGGCCGCAGCACCACCCCAGGTGGCCGCCAAGCTCCCGCCAACATGCCGTCGCACTTAGCTGGGCAGTACGACAATAATAACCCGCGTCAGCGCAACCCACCAAACGGCAACAGCACCGTGCCCCCTCCCCTGAACCAGTCACCAAATCCGCAGCAGCAGCAGCAACCCAACGCTCAGCAGCAGCAGCAGCAGCAAGCCAATAGAAACGCCTCCAACGGCGGCGCCAACGACCGCGGTGGCGTGCAGGAAGGTCAGATGGTGAAGATGCTTGCGACCGTAGAGGCGTCCACTGTCAGCTACGTGCCGGAGACGCAGGTGCTCACCTTCTACGTGACCAGCGTTTGCGACAGTCTCACCTACGAGATCCACACAGGTGTGAAGGAGTTCGTACAGGGCGGCGGCGTGTTCTACATGCCGAACAAGCCAAAGTTGGAGCCGACCAAGACGGAGATCCGTGGCCCGCAGGAGAATCGCAAGATTACGATGAAGCTCGACGTGAGCTCACTGGAGGAGAAAGAGAAGGTGTTCAATAAGCACTACCCAAAGCAGATGCCGTGCGTGATTGTGATTCGGTACAGAGCGACCGAGCTGCGCAAGAAGGACGACGGCCAGGATAATAGCAACACGAACAACCACGTCGAGGAGGAGACGAAGGTGGAGCACACGGAGCACACAGCCGTCGACCTCGCCGTGAAGCCGAAGCGGCGCGTCATCAGCCAAATTGTGTCCGCCGGTGGCAACGCGTACGCCGTAGAGAATTTGTACGGCGCGGACAACGAGGGCGCCTCACCGGCGTCTGGCAACGGCGGTGGTGCGGTGATGATCGGATCGACGATCGAGGACGACGAGGATGGTCTGTGTGTGATTTGTTTAACAAACCCCAAGGACACGGCTGTGATGCCGTGCCGTCACATGTGCATGTGCAAGGACTGTGGTGAGCAGCTGCTGAAGCACAAGCCGGTGTGCCCCGTGTGCCGTGCGCCTATCTCCACACTTCTGCATATGCCGTCGCTGAGCGCGGGCGGCGCGAACACCGCTGCTTCTTCTGACTGAGTTTGATTTAGCACCGTTGTCCAGCACAAACGCACCCAAGCAGTTCTCCAAGCACATCTCAGTTGAACTCTGAAGGTAGAAGCTCCAAGAAAAGGAGAACATTGAGCGAGTTTGAAGTTAAAAGAAAGTCTTTGCTCAGTCGTCCTTCTCTCTCGTTTTCTGTGCATTGTTGTCCGAGGCACTGCTATTTGTTTATACGCGCCTGCTTAAAAAGAAAACTACCTTTTTTTATTTATTGCTTTGGCCTCTTCGTTTGACTTTGGCTTCTTCTTTTCCAACAGCTGTTTCTCTTACGATGGTTTTGTTTTTTACTTCCCTCCTTTTCTTTACTTCTACCACTGTAATTGCAGCGTTGCTTCGTTGAACCTTCATTTCTTGTATGTATGTTGAGACTCGATGCCGCTCTTTTTCCCCCTTTTCTGGTGTGTGTGCGGCGTTACTTTGATGAGACACTTCAGATTTTCTCTCCTCTTTGCCACCATCTTAAGTTGCTGATCGGATTGTCTTATGTTTGCTTTTTCTTTCATTCTGTGTTTTCTTTTCGGTGTCTTGAAGAGAAATTTGACCGACGCAGCTGCGCCGTCTCCTTTTGTGTGTGGTGACAGATTCCTTTCCTGAAGGTTTTTTTTTCTTTCTTCGAAGTTCGCACTGATCGTGTTGCCTTACACAGCTTGCGTGTCAGCAACTCTCGTGTTTCAAGGTGGTTCTTTGTTTCTCCTCTTTAGCATCGCAAGGTGGTGACGGTGAAGACAAACAAACAAACAAAAAACAATACATGCGGGCGTTTGGTGGAAGCTTGTTAAAGAAGAACAAAAGAAAAGGAGTGGGGATTCAAGGATGAAGTGTGGGCGCCGACTGTGTCGCGGAGCACTCGGTGAATGAGTGGAGATCAGCTTGTTAGTTGCGCTTATGTTTTTCCTTCCCTTGGCACTTCTTTCCTCGTCACGGACTGCTGCGTTCGTTTCATTACCGCCTCTCTTTGTTGTGTACGTCACAGGACGGTCTTTATATCTACAAAATCCTTTTTTTTCGTTTGTTTCCCCCGCTCAGCGTATGCTTGTGGTAAGGATCAAGGTTCTCGTCCCACATTTCGTTATCCTCTTCCTTCTTTCTGTCCTTTTTTTTTTGCTGTTGTGCACATTACCTTTGGTACAGCTCTTATTTCTGAAAAATGTAATTTCTGCCTAATTCTGACTTGAAAGCTAGGGAGAGCAACTCGGTGGCTGTTGGCCTCAACTTCAACGGATTTCTTCCTGCTTGATCTTCTGTTCTTTTGAAAAGAGATAGCTGTGCGAGCGCTGAAGAGTGAAGAGGACAACCGGTGCAACAGCACATGCAGTCACTTTTTGCCTTCACAACGACCTTACCGCCTCTACTCCCTCACATCGGCGACAGACAACTTTATCGCGCAGAAGTTTTTTTTATTTTTCTTTCACCGCACCACGTTGTAGAGTCCCTCACCTGCTTTGCACACGCACCTTCAGCAGCTCAAAAAGGAAAGTAAATACACGGAAAACAAGTATCGTTATCGGTGGCAAAAAAAACCCCAGCAACAACACGTTATTACAGTTTCCGTGAGCTCTGAGTTTTTATTTCTTTTTCTGCTGTCTTCGTATCTCGCTCGGATTGAGCACAGCCTTCCTCTTTTTGTTTTCCACTGTCGCTGTTTGCTTTCTTGTTTTTTTATTATTCTTCTTCGCCGTCTTTGTTGGACTCACCTGCGACCTCCTGTCTGTTTTTCTTATTCTCACTGTGTGTTTCGTCTTCGCGTTTTTACTTTTTTCCTGTCTGTTTCGCGTATTCGAAGTTTCTGGTATCAACAGCCAACTAGGTAAAAAAAACGTACGAGCAACTCCAACAATGCGCGTGGCGAAAAGCCGCTCAACGGTACCGCCGCACAAAGCTGAGCCTGGGTGCGCACCGGCGTGCAGCTCAGCGAACTCTCTTGCTAGTTAGGGCATTGCGAGCGAGAAACAACACAACAGGCAGCAACCGGTGCAACACTAAAGTGGTGAACACCAGTTCACTCGTGGCCGCTTTTCTTCTTCCATTGATGACCTCTCAAGAGGTGAACGTCATGGTTAAGTGATTGCTGTCCCAGTAACTGGTTGATACCTCATACACAGTGAATAACAAATGACGTGTAGCAACAGTTGCGCTCCAATGAAGGCACCTCCCCCGTTTTTTTTTTGGCTTCCCTTCCCTCCGCTACGTGGATCAAGATGCATATAGCTGGTTTTACTCATCTTTTTCAATATCTCTACTTCTTTTTCTGTCGTTTTTTTTTCTCTCAGCATTGTTTCGTGGTCTCTTGTGAGTTCGAATGCTGTGTCGATGGGCCAAACCTTCCTCTTTCCATTCAGCTGCCATCTCTCACCCTTTTTTCATATAGTGGCAACACCTACTGTTTTTGCTTTTTAATCTCACATCGCACTAACGGCACACGCGTGTTCCATCTGCAGGACGATCTGATCCAGCTCTTGATGTTGGTTTTATTTTCCCACTTATCGCAATTAAGCTTTTGTTTTTCTTCTGTAATATTCTCACGGAGCCGCAGCTTTCGATCTTCCACTAGCGATTCGTTTTTGTCTTATTTGTTCGTCGCTCAAGCCTCACACCTCGACTGTAGTTTGTATTTGTAGATACAACGGAATATTATTCATTTAAAAGAGTAGAAGAGAGGATTTTTTTTCGGATCCTACCCTCCTTTCATTCTTAAAGTAGATATTTGCGAGGTGTTTGCGAGCAGCGACTCTTTTCGCGAGCCGCACGAGAGCGGGAGAGAGAAGCAACTGCACTCAGACCATATAAGACAATCAAACAGAAAACCTCGCACTCATGGGCTACGATTCGTGCGCCACGTGCTGCGCAGTCTTCTCCCTGCTCGGGATTATCCATCTCGTGCTCTTTGGCCGCATGTTCAGCGCAAAGGCCATCTCCTTCGCCATCATGACCGTGGAGAACGGGTGGGACGGCGATGCCAAGGCGAAGGCGTGCTACAACGGCGCCATCATCTACACGGTGACCCTCTTCCTCTCCGTGCTGGCTCGTGTGTACTTCCGCCGTAATGATGCCGCCAAGGCCGCCCTGCGCCATGCGCAGCACATCGAGGAAATTCAGAGTCTCCTCGTGCCGCCAGTGCCGTCCACCAGCTCCACGCAGCACTAGGAGCGAGTGTCGTGCGAGAAGAAGGGGATGGGTGGGGAGAAGGAAGACCAAAAAGACCGCGATAGCGGTAGAGCAGGGAGCACCATGCGAACGTTCCGCTGAATCTGTGTACGTTTTTCTTCTGCTGCGATGATTGGGTTTTTGGATAATTGAGCAATGGAGGACACACATCATGTGTCGAGATGCGCGTGCACCAGCACGCCGCCATAACCTGTACAATACCAGCGAGCGAAGAACACCATTACCCCATATTATTATTTCTTTTCTATGTTTTATCATAATCGACTATTTTCGTACTGCGCGCTGTAGTGGTGTCCGCCTACTACCTTTTTATTTTCTCGAGAGATTTACCCCTTCTCTGTTTACTGTTGCGCAGGTAGCTTCACCATGTGACCGTTTCGTTTTGGTATGCTGCTATGTTGTCCTGTTGTTTTGTTCGCGTGTTTGTGTTGCTCTTTTTAAAAGAGTTTTACTTGGAGGGCTGTGTCGCGTCTGTTGTTCTCATCGTTTTGCGTTTCTCTTCTTCTCTGCTGCAGTGAGGTTTTTTGAAAGAGAACCGGAGGGAGCTTGGTTGGTGTATCTTCTCTCCTTACCCCCCTCCCTCTGAAAAAAAGGGAACACTTATATACACACACTCACCCACCCGGGAAGCGTTTAAAAAAGGAAGAAGGAACATAAATGAGCTTTCACATAAATTATTTGCCGCCACAGCGCATTTCAGCGGCCACGTTTTGAGGAATGGTGCGTTTTCCAGAGCGGCGTTGAGTGTCGGCTGCACACATCGCACCCACACACAAAAAAACCCGGCTGTATCCTCGCTACTTCGTTCAAGGAAACAACTAAAAGCACTGGCAGCTGGAAGGTGTGTACCTCTTTGATGTGATTCTGCAGTGGCTTTCACTGCCTATATATATATATATGTAGTTTTAGGCAGAAGGAGGTGTTTTTATGACTCGGATACAACAGTACATGCAAGCCCCTTGACGTTTTTGTGTTTGTTTCTCTTCTCACTCGACACCTCAACGCTCTATGTCTCCCCTCTGCATTCTTTAAACCTGTGACGTTTCATGTTTACTAACTATCCCGCTCTTCTTTTTTCTGTGTCTCTGGCGTAGAGTGAACGGGTGTGAATCGGGCGAGCGAATTTGCCACCGCTTCTCTAATTGTTTTAGGCGCACGAACACATATATTCCGTATTTATTCCGTATATATTTCGTAGTAGCAGGCTGCTCTGACAGGCCGAAAAATATAGTAGCTACATCTGCCCCTTTAGCAGCGCTGAACAAGCACACACACGCACTCCCCGATTCTCAATCTAGGACTCCTCAATCCCCGCTGATCGATTGTTTGGAAAATTAGCTCATCTGTTTAGCGAACGCGACTCAGAAATACAAGCAAAGCCACACGCACCTACACCTCGGTAAGCAACACGAAACAATCTAGCTACCCGGACTGCCACTAAAAGCACTTTGAGGAGACCCAAGAGCTCGCTCCTGCACGAATCTTGACTACGCGTGAAAAGCCGAGCATTGGAAGATCAGAGAAGCCCAGCCACATAGAGACGATCTGTCTATCTGTCGCCTCCTCCCGATTCAGCCAGTTAAAAAACCCCAACTTTTTTTTTCTCTCTTTAGTAGCCTCAACAATGGACCAATTTGAGCAGCCTCTGGAAGGCATCTTCCGTGACGGTATCCCCGCACCGGTGCTGCGCGCCTTCGCCCCGCTCTTTCAAGCGCTCCCCAATCTGCAGGAGCGCGTCTCCTCCTCTCGCGACTGTTACTACTGGCGCTCCAATCCGTTGAAGTGCGTGAAGGAGGACACGGACACCGTCTCGGGCTTCATGCAGGCCGCAGAAGCCTCCTTCCGCCTCTGCCCTCAGCAGTCCGCGACGCTTCTGAAGTGTCACATGACGGAGCCAGCCCGTGCGGTGTATTTCTGCCGCGATGAGGAGTGGGAGTGGCGCAGCTGCTTGATGGACCAGACAGGTGTGCGCTTCTGGCCCTACGCGAACGCGCCCATCGGTGCGCCGTGGTCGAACGGCGGCCAGACCGAGGACTTCCACCTGGAGGATCGCTTCTTCTTCGAGAACTTCTCCTTCTGGCGCCGCCGCGCGTCGATGATGGCGGTGCGCGAGCGGGAGTTGGAGGTCGCCGCGCAGCGGAAGCACTGGCTGGATGAGCAGACAGATGACACCTCATTAGCGGCTCCGAAGCCCACCTTAGCGCCAATCGGCCTGAATGTGAAGATTAACTAAAAAAGAAAAGGTTGTTCTGAGGCTGAAGCGAACTTCAGAAGCGAGGATGATGAGCAGAGGCGCGAAGGTGGTAGAGTTTGGGGTGCGCAAGGCTGCGTTGTTCTAACCGGGCAAGCGGCAAAGCGGAGTATGGACATACTGGTTGTCTCTCCTGCCGTTGCCAGCGCTATGCATCCGACCTCTGCAGCTGCCCCTCGTGCGCTTCAGCTGACCTTTTCTTCGGCTAGATCATCTCTGTGTAGAACCTTGACAGTTGCACTTTGAGGCGGTCTTTTCTTTTTATCTTCCTGGCGTCGTTGTTGCTCTCCCTTCTTCTTGTCTTTGTGTAGTGCGCTGATCTTTTGCTTCCGTTTTCTTTTCCTTTCCCGATATCGCTGTTTCTCCTTTTCGTTTTACGCCGATCTCCTTCCATTCCGCTGTTATTGCTACTTTGCTTCGTTCCCGGGCTGATGGGTGAGGGTTGGTGCACATCAACGGATACGCCACATTTTTTATTCTTCTGCGTATGATTCGACGTGTGTCGTTCTCGATGTGGAGCATATCAAAACAAACAAACCCAAACAAACAAGCAGTTGTGCGATGGTGAGCAGCGAGTATTCTTCTCCCTTTGCAATACGACGTGCCAAAACGTGTGCCGCACTACGAAAAGAAAGAAGAAAACGACGGGGCCAACCTCAAGCAGATGAGTAGGCCTGGTTGGGGCAACAACTGTGTTTTCACTGTTGTCAATTGACATGTGGGAGCCACTACAGTAACGTGGCAGCTGCTTCTTGCCAGCGGTTTGCGCGGCGCCTTCGATCAAGCGATGAAGAAGATGATGAAGTCAAAGCGGAAAAAGGACTGATGCGTCTCAGCACCGCACGTGGGACGACTATCTGACAACTCTCACCCCCGCATATCCCGACATTTTCTCTTTCCTGTCTCCCTCTGTCTCTCCACACTGCGGTTATGGTGTTATTCTGGATGACCTTCCGCAGGCCTTTACCTTTTTTAAAGAAGATCTGCTGGGCTCTGTCCCGAGTTGCAGATTAGACACATTCTGTAGCAGCGGGCCTTCGCTTGCACTAACCACCATCACTAACCGATGGTGGCACCTCCGGAAAGCAGATCAACCGAAACATACTACAACAAGTAAGCACCTACATCTCTTTTATTTACAGCATACATATACCTGCTGGATAGAATAGCGCAGTAGATCATAGATTTGGAACTTTCCACCGCCTGCGATTGCGTCGACAGCGGCCCACTTTACACAGCACTATCGAGCTTCGTGAAACACGTTCTCTCTCGTTACATATATATGAAAAACAGAGGCAGCAATTCGCATCGTAATTCATGTTTGTCGTCTCCGCAGCGGAAGGCTTGACCGCCGCCGCCGCCGCAGGGGGGCTGGAGACCTCTGCGGCGGTTTCTTCATCTGCTGCGGCTTTTCAACGCAATGCCTCTACCACCTCCGTGGCGTCCCTCCATCAGAGCTTTCTCGATGCTGAACCGGCGGACCAGCTGCGTTTGTTCACTCAGCTGAGGAGTGCGGATGGCAACGTCAAGGCAAGTCCGGCTGCTGCTGCGGTAACCTCGGCGTCGTCGTCGCCTCCTCCGGCGTCGCCTTCCATGCCGCAGCTGCGAACGCTGCGGGGACACGTTGGGAGTAACACGAATCAGGCGTTCTTGGACGATAGTGACGAAGCGGCCCAAATGCAGCGAGTTGGTGCACGTAATGGCTTGTTGAATGCACACGTTGCGTTGGCTGGCGTGGCAAAGAAGGAGGAGAATGCCACGGGCGGGGCGGGGGTGACGACGTCGCCGCCACCCGCACCTCCTTTAGAAACACGAAAAGGCTGCTCCAACCCGAACGAGAGTAACGCCGCAGTAGAGGACGACGTTCGCTACGACGTTTTCAGCCACGCCAGCCGAGCTGCTGCGAACTTGTCGACGCCGCTGACCTTGACACTACCGCAAACGGATTTCAGTCGTCAATACGAGCACAGCCGCAATCCGTACCTGCGCGCGGCGGCCGAGGAGATGAAAGCGTCATCCGATGACACGTTCCAAGGTTGGGGCGACGGTGACTTCACTGGGGGAGATGACCGACTCGGGTCGACCTCTGCGTTTGTGAACAACGCGAAGAGCAGGAGCGGGCACGAAGGAGTGCCGTCTTCATTTGTGCTAGCAGCACACAAAGCGCCGCAGCTGACACAACCCTTCGGTGCCCCTAGGCAGCGCGATAACACGTCCTTCCGTGAGGCTCTTCCAGCAACTTCCAACGTGAAGGACGATCTTTTGTCATCTTCTGGGAGCGGTGCCGCGTCGACGCTGCTGCGCGGCATTCCACTCTTCACCCGCACGCGGCAGTCCTCGCGCCTGGCCGCGTCGCCCGCGTCGTCGCTGCGGCAGTCGGTGGAGGAGTACGGCCAGCTGCAGCTGCAGAACGAGGCGGTGCACTGGTACCACCGCAGCAGTGTGCTGGAACACCAACTCGCCCGATTGCAAGAGATGTACAACCGTCAGTCGAAGTTGCTGGCGGCGCATTGGCGTGCAGAGGCAGCGGCGGCTCAGCCCCATACGACATCCACGCGTACAGACACTGCCTGTACCGATGCACTGATGAAGACGGCGAATGCGGATGTAAAGGAGGCTCTGCAACGACGGCGCCCACACGATGCATCTCCCACACCGTTTCCGGTGGAGCATCGGCTCGCATCCGCGGCGACAGCGACGGCGTCGGTGGGTTCGCCGGAGAGACGCATGACGGAGCTCACCAGTCGCTCCCCTGACTCCCTTCCCCGCGCCTAACTCGACGAAGAGGCGATGGAGTGCCTGAGTGGTGGCGTCGTGGAGGCGGGCAATGGGCTGCAGGAGGCCCCCTTCGCCCCTCGCACAGCGAAAAAGGAGGCAGCTATGGCAAACGTTGTGCTGGCGTCCACGCCCTACGCTGCTCCAACGCCACATTCGGAAGCGGAGAGCGGCCAATTCGAGTCTTCTTACAGCGACGGCGCCTCACGGAAGGCTGTCCACGCGCCTCACTCTTTCGTTCGCCGTGGAGAGGCAGGGACAACGGATACGTCAGCGTGCACCCGCCCTACGATCGGGGTGCAATCAAGCGGCGTCGGCGTCCCGACAGGCAGCTCAGCATCGTCTTTTGTGCGACAAGACGGCGAGGCGGCGCTGCACACAGAAAGCGCGTACGATGCGGAGGGTGCATCTTCTCTGCCAGCCCCGTCGGCGATCATCGCGAAGCAGTACACGGAGGCGGTGACCGAGATGGAGGCGATGCAGGTGCGACTGGACGTCGCGGAGCGGGAGGCGGCGAATCTCCGCGAGATGTGCGTCACACGTGACCTCCGCTGCGACGACCTGGAGACGCAACTGTTGGCCAAAGAGGAGCAGCTGCTGCGGTACGCTCAACAGCAGCAGCAGCAGGGGTCGTCTTCGGTGATGGAGCGCAGCGCCTCGCTGCCGGCCGGTGATTCAAGTGTGAACGGGGAAGGGAGGGTGAGCAGTTTGCTGAAGGGTGAGCCTATTGAAGCGTGTGGTGCGGAGTCAGGAGAGTGTTTAGTGGCACCTGCCGTGCAGCTAAAGCCGCTGATGGCTCAACTTACAGAGTTGCTGGTTAACGTGCGGCGCGTGCAGGACGACTATCCTGTCGACAAGGAATCCTTGGAAGCAAACGATACGGCGACGCCTTCAGGAAAGCAGTCGCCGCTACCCACTGACATCAACTACTGCTCTGCTCGTACCGAACACCTCTCTCTTCCATTGTCGAACTTGGAGGCGGGCGGTGCCGATGACGCCACGCAGCTGTCATCACTCGTGTCCCTGGTGTATCAGGCAGTGTTGAAGGTCTCGCAACAGTACGCCGCGCTGCAGGCGGAGCTGGAGGTGGTGCGGGCAGATCGCAATGAGTTAATTGGAGAGCAGAGTGAGCAGGTGCGCCTTCTTCAACAGCAGCTGCTTGAAAAGGACAGGGAACAGCTGCGGCTGATGGAGCGCGTAACAGCTGCTGATTTGGCGAGCAGAAAGGAGGCGGACCCACCGGAGCCTTTGAAAGAGAAGTCTGCTTCCCCAGTGGTGGACGATGCCCATGACGTGCGTGATGGAGCGCTGTCTGCGCCATTAATCGTTCCCCCAGAGCGCGCTGCGGCAGAGGATCACAGCCACGTACTTGCTGAGCAAGTCGAAAAACTGAAGGTGCAACTCGCAGAAGCAAAGGCAGCAGCGGCGGCTGCACAGGACGCACAGCGCAATGTGCTAACGGAGCGCCTAGAGCGGACCCAAACGGAGTTGAAGCAGACCCGCCTACGCGCAGAGGACGAATACGACCGCCTCTCTGGCACTATTGAGATGCTGACGCGTGAGTTGACAGACACGAAAGAGGCCCTTCGCATCAAAGAAGTGTCCCTGCGCATTGCCCTGCGCACGTCGTCGCCGGCCATGTTGCTGGCGGCGTCGGAAGAGCCCACAGGCGACCCCGCTTCGAGTGTTTGTGCCGCCACAGCAACGAGTGCACCGTTTCTAACGGCAGGCCTGCAGATGACATCGCCACTTGCGCTACCGCCGCCGCCTGTCGCAGTGCAGGAAGCGGCGGCGGCCGCCACCACGCGAAGCGATCGAGAAGACGAGAACAGACGTCAATACAGCCTCCGCACCTCTCCGTCTCCGCCCCCTGCGCCATTGTCTCCATCACACCTACGCATCATCGTCGAGGCGGAGGAAAGCAACGGAGTGGCCACAGTCTCCCAAAGCGATAGAGCGAGCCGCGCCACTTCTTCACCTCCCCCATCGCCGCTGCACCATCGCGGCAAGAAGTTCGTCGACGATGGCACGTTGCGCACGCTGCCGTCTTCTGTTCTTACCGAGGCGGAAGGTGAAGACAGCGAAAACGAACGCCTGCGCGCAGCGCGTTTTGCGGTATCGTCCTCTTCACGGGAGAAGTCATCGCGTGGGTTGACGACGTCCACGGGGGTTGAGAGCCACACGCCGTCGTCGTCGCTTCCGCGCGGACGCAGCAGCAGCAGCGGCGGCGGCATCGCGGACAGCGCGCTCGAACACGTTCAAAGCACTCTGACTGCTGTACGTAGCGAAGGCACAGAGCAGGCGACTCGAAATACGATATCAGGATCTGCTGGGGAGTCGTTGTCCTCTGCGGTGGATGGCGCCCCTTCTGGTGTCAGAGAGTCTGCGACGCGCCAGGATGCCGCACTTGCAGCCTCGCCTTGGGCCAAGTCAGCTACGGGCGTTCGTCGAAGCGCATCTGCACGCTTGGCGGACGCACTCGTGGAGGAAGAAGAGGAGTTGCCCTTGCCGTTGCCGCTGCGCGGTCCTCTGTTTCGCCCCCTTCCGTCGTCGCTCTCCACAGCGTCGACCTCACTATCGCCTCACTCGCCGCACCCGATGGAATCTACCAGAGCAGGTTTTCGATCCAACACGTCCACGTCCCTGCTGCCTCTGAACAGCGAGCCGCAACGGCGACAGACACCACGGCAGCTGTCGACGCCATCTTTATCACTGGAAGAGCGGCTGCGCAACTTCCTGAACTCCTCGGCTGGCATCGCCGCGGCCGCCCTCGACAAAACGGCGGCCATAACTGGCGTGAATCAGGTGAGCGCCTCCCCAGCTACAAGGAGGCAGACGGAGAGGACGTCTGAGCCTGACACGCCGATCTCCACCTTCAAGGACGAGCAAGCAGAGATGACAGGGCACGTCGGTGCCCGGCTTGCGGTTCCCGAGGACGGCGCCACACCGGCTCGAACGCCCATCTCCCTGCTGTCAGAGCGTATGAGCAGCACCCCTCTGTGGGCAGCCTCGACACCGTCCTCCCGCTTTGGCGGGTCACCGCACGTCAGCGAAGTGGCGGCGCGACACACACAGGCGTCACTGCGTCGTCACCGCGAGGTCTGGCAGCAGCAGGAGTCTCTTCTGGAGTCGCTGCTTAGTTCACCTTCTCCGTAAAAGGCGGTGTTGCTCTGTGTGCGCGGGATGCTTCCGCTGTTGGGCAGAAGCGGAACTTCACGCGAAGAGAACCTCAAACGACAGCAAGGCGTACGCGCTGTGCGGTAGCACTGGCCCACATAAATGATATAGATTCAAAGAAAGAAATGGCTTTCGACTGCTTCGGATAGAGCATAGAGTCTCCTAGGCGCATATGCGCGCACCAGCGGAAACAGTACAGAAAAGAAAACTCCTTTCCCTTCACTTTCGAAAGCACATGTGCACACTTCTCCACTCGATCGTTGCCTTGCCGTTTCTCAGCGTGCGCAAGGCTCAACAACGAAGAACTACACGTGTGTGTTGGCACCGCCTTTTCAAGATGCTTCCATCGGTGCAATGCTGTTTTTCACTTTCCCTCCACCTTTTCACACTGCACCTCCCTCTCGTATTTCCATGAAACTATTTATGTGTGCTCGTACATCTCTCGGAGCAGCAGAACTGATCAGCTGCCGGTTAAAAAAAGAAGCGAAAACACCCTTGAAATAGCATGGCAGGCCTGTGCTTGTGATTCACTTCACACGTCCACTACATGCGGTCTCTGATATCTGCATACAACGAAGTCACGGCCCGAAGGACTTCGAAGCACAGGATCAGACGTACACAGTGTCGCTAGGAAGGCCTTACTACAAAATGAGGGCTTCCGCCTTGTTAAGGCCGCCCGCTTCCAAACGGGCGCTACAACGCGTCTCGGCAGGTCGAGAGGGCCGACAGCGAGGTGTGTGCTGCGTGGTGAGGAGACCGACGCTTCTCCAATACGGACGTCGCTACTCGACTCGAGACCGCCCCACGGAGCAGCTGCATCAGCCACGCTCGTCCACTTTCTCCCCACGACCAAGACCACCTCGTACTTCGCATGGAGCCACCTCCACGTCGTCGTTAAATCTGCTTTCTCAAAAAGTGCGGCAGCATCTCGCGGCGTATCCGCTCTTGCCCACGGCTCCTGTGGCAGGCGATGCGGAGCTTTGGGTGATCGATGAGCTACTGCAGCTGCTGTTGTCGCTTCCACCTGTCCAGGCGGACTCGGCGTCGACGGCGACCGCCGCTTCGTCCACGGCTGCCAGTCGTCTGCATCCGCTGCTGTGTGTTCGAGTGCTGCAGCGTCTCGGCTACGCCGTGTGCGAGAACCACCGCCGCGGCAACACCAGCGACAACGGCACCATGCTGATGGAAAAAGGCTGGACCACGCGACACGTCTACCCCTCGTTCACGTTCAGCAGCGCCGCAACGGACCCCTCCGCGCCACCGCCGCTGTCGTCATCGCTGTTCCGCCACGCACCGGCATTGGCTGGTATCACCGCGACGGTGCTGGGTCCACTGCTTCTGTTGCTGGGCGATGGCACGCCTCCGCACCCGCCGCACACTCAGGTCGCACCTGTCGTTCCGATTGTGGTGGAGTGGTTGTGTACGCTGCCCACGGCGGAGACGACGCTGCCGGTGGTGCAGTGGCTGCCGTGGGTGGCGGCGCAGTACAGAGAAGCGGTACACCAAGGCGAAGACAGCAGCGGCGTAGAGGCGGTCAGCGAAACAAATAAGTTGAAGAACGACGGTGTGGTAGAGGCGCAAAGGCCGACTGCTCCTCCTCCACTGTTGCCACCTCTCGAACAGCTTCTCCCCCACCTCATTCGCAAGCTTGCCCAGCACCTCAGCCGACATGAAGACTTTTGTGCCGCTCCTGGTGACGGCGCTGTTTTCTTCTCTGATGTGTGCGAGAGAGAGCTGTCGACGCTCTTTCGGTTGTGCGGCCACGCGTCCCCTTCTGTGGCGCCATGGACGTCTGAGGTTACGGAGGTGGGTGCACCACCGGTCACGGCAACCTTAAGCGACGTCCTGTGGTGGAGTGGTGACGAGCCGCTCGTGCGCCTGGCTGGTGTTCGACGTGCCTTGGCGCATGCGGTACTAAAGGATGTTGACGCATCGGCAGACGCATGTCATCCCCAGCCTTCTTTGGTGGAGGAAGGTAGCGTGGACGATAGCGCCGGTGCCCGAGAGAGGGGCGGGCCTGAGCAAGCACAAACATGGACAACTCTCGAGACAAATAGCGGCATCTCGCTTATGCGCGTACCGGCAAACGCGCTGCATCCCGTCTCGCCTACCGACGTCCGTCCAGTGCTGTCACTGCGACTGTCGGACGATGACGCGTATCGACGCTTCCTGCTGCGATTAACGGCGCTGCAACACACCTTACTGGAAGAGCAGCAACAAGAACAGCAGCAGCGGCAACACACCGATGCACCGGACACACGAGGCGCGGCTGTGGTGTTTCTGTCGCTCGAGTTGAGCGACGCTCTGTCGGATGGAGGTCTGAATTCGGCGGCGAAGCGGGACTCTCACGACGACCCAGACGTTGTCCTCCGCTTCATTCAACCGTTACACGAATACGTGCTTCTTTTGCGAGATGGCCTGCCAGACGGATCCTCTCCCTCACCCTCTCCCTCTCCTCTCCTCGCCGCGGTGGCGGCAGCACCGGTGCGCCTCACCTTCTCTGCGGTCATACGGGTGCTAACAGCAGCCTTTCGCCGACTGGAAGAGCTAAAGCAGGAGAGCAGCTGCCGCTACGCCGCCGCTCCAAATGCGGCGCTGCGCAGCACGCACGCACAAAGCACGTCGCCACCCTCCGCCGCTGGCGTGGCGACGACGGCGTACACGCTGCTCCCGCAAAAGGCGCGGCTGCACGCGCTGAAGCGCTTGTGTGAGGTGTTGCTGCACCACGTGCGGGACGTGCTGGCTGCGCGAGAAGCAGCCGCAACGGCCAGCGACGTGAACGCGTCGGCATCATCATCACCGTCATTCCCCGCGTTCATGTGCGCACCACCGTGGTTTGTGGAGGTGGACGTGCGGCAACAAGAGGCGGTGCTGCGACGTCTCTGTGGTGCGGCGCGGGCTTTGGTGCGCGTAGTGATGGAGGAGCGTCGCATCAGTCTGTTAGAGGAGGGGCCGGAAGGCTCCGTCCTGTCGGCGTCATCGATCACCGCCGCACACCGCAATCGCCTTGCCAGCACAACAGCAGCAGAGTCGAGTGAGGAGGTAAAGCCAGCCACGGCAGGCTCCGAAGCTGCAGCAGTAGCAGCGTCGACGGCGGGGGTGATGAAAGCGCCGGAGAAGTGGACGGCCGCCGGTGTCGCCTCCTTCGATCACACACTCCGCACCTTGGCGTTTCGGGTTGTGGAGCCGGCGGTGTGGCGTCTGTACGACGCCTGCGCGCAGCATCAGGTATCGTTGCCCTTGCACGTGCTGACCTTTGAAGAGTGGCTTTCGTACCTCAACATCGCACTTGGTGAGGACACAGACGGTGGTGGTGGTGGTGGTCACACGACTCACAGCGGAGCTCCTATTCCCCAACACCGCGGAGGCGATGTGCCGATGGAGCTGCACTCTTACATCCCTGTCATGGCTGCTGCTCGTGCGCTGTATGAAAGCGTCGGCGAGCGATCGGGTCTGCAGACGGCCCAGCAGATTCTTCCTCGCCCCGGGCAGCAGTCCATCTCTGCACTGGTGGAGGGCATTCGACTCACCGCGCTGCAGTGCTGCTTCTTTGACGGCCTGCGCGGCAGTGCTGCATCCTCCCTACCAGAGCAGCTGGACTACGTGGAGGCACACACGCGGTGGGTCCTCGCGCACACGAGCGCGGCGTTCTTCAGCGTGTGGCAGCGCACGTCTCAAACAGTTCCTACCCTGCGTGCAAATGATGTTGACGCTGCTGCCTCCAATGGCGTGCGAGAGGCGCCGGAGACGGTGGAGGATGGACAGCAACGGCTGCGGCACCGACTGGGACTGCTTACCCTGGCGCTGCACCTTCACGTTCTGCGCGTTCGCCAACGACTGAGCTTCACAAGCGCAGCGGGGCTCAGCAAAGCAACGTCGACCCTTCGTGGTGCAGCGGACAGCGCCGCCACTGTCTTTCCTTCGTCGCTCACGTCTCTCCTTCACTGCCTCATCAGGGAGCCCGCCGGGGCAGCGGCTTCCACCTCCACCTCTGCTCGTTCATTGCTGCCTGATGGCCACCAACTTGAGATGGACAGTATCGACCGTGATGAGTGGTCTTTGGTGTTGCGCAACGACGGTATCCGGCAGGCGTGTCGGCTTCCCCCGCCAGGCATGCCGTCCGGCTGCGCGTCGCTCTGGGAATTGACGGAAGAACTGTTGTGGATTGCCGGCCACGTGGGTGAAGGCGAGGCGAGTCGGCGGAAGGAGAGAGGCGCGACGTGGCGGTGGCTCGGCAGTCCAGAGGCATTGTGGGGTGTTGTCGAGGAGCCCGCTGCTGCTGTTGTTGGTGCTGCTGACTCAATCACATCTCCCGTGGCCTCGTTGCCTTCTCGTTTCTTCCTTCTACCGTGGACGACGTTGGCGCGCAGTCACCAGCTCCTGCGTGTGTACGACGAGAGCGGGCAAAGCGAGCGTGCCGCTCGAGAGTGGGAGGCGGCCTTGCAGGTGTGGCTTACGGGAGGCGGCGATGACGCTGCCATGGAGGCTTCGAACAGCATCGGCTGGCGGCCAGCGAAGCCAGTTGTCCGCCTTGTCAGTATGGCGGAGGAGCTGCGCTTCTTTTCGTCGCTGCAGCAGGAGCCAATGGTGCAGTTGGCGCCAGATGTGCGCGTGGTCTGCGAGGGTGTGCGGAGGGAGGTGGAGGCGCTTGTCCCAACCGTGCGTCGTGAGCTGCAATCCTCGAAGGAGCGTCGGGAGCGACTGGCAGACGCGGAGAGTCTGGGAGCGGAAAAGGGCTGGTACACGGAGGACGACTACGACGGACTGGACTGAGAAGAGCTGTCCACCGACGTTTGGGGTAGGTGTTAGGGCCTTTTCCTCTCTTGCTTTCGCCTCCTTTCCTTTTTTCTTTTCCTCTTCACAGGTACGCTCTCGTTGAGAAGCAAATGATTCTTTAAGAGACGGCAAACCACTGTCGGACTTTCTAACCAGTAGGACCACAACGTGCCTTCTGTTGGCCTTCGCAACTGCCGCCCGTGTTGGTTGCTGTGTGTGTG
The DNA here is from genome assembly GCF_001293395.1 of Leptomonas pyrrhocoris. NCBI lineage: Eukaryota > Euglenozoa > Kinetoplastea > Trypanosomatida > Trypanosomatidae > Leptomonas > Leptomonas pyrrhocoris. The sequence goes on from NW_015438369.1 coordinate 470,333, forward strand.
TGTGCTGCCTTTGCTGACCACGGCCGAGCTGTGGACTTTCTCTCCCACACTCCGGCACTTCATCGCCTGCCTCCTCTCTTTTCTTTTACATGTGTCGTCGCGCAACTCCTTTATCGCCACAGCAGCCGTACAGGGCGAAAGAGGAAGCACATACACCGACGCAGCAACAGGTGCTTCTTTTCCTTTCTTCGAGAGATGAAAGGGTGTTTACAGGCTACACGGCGCGTGCTCCATCAGCGGCGCGACAGGGGCGGCAACACCCACAGCTTCCCCTTCGACACGCTCACCAAGGTCTACCGAGACACGGTGTACGCCACGCAGGCGCGGTACCAGGGCAACCCAATGTACCCAGAACGTGACCCACCTAGAAATGCCGCCTCTGATGCTGCGACTGCTGCTGTTGCTGCAACTTCGCCGGCGTCGTCCTCGTCGCCAAGATCGAACGTGACGAACCACGTCGGCAATATCGGCGTGATGAGCCCGGCTGCGACGCCGCTGTCGGAGTGGATGGAGGAGCTGCACCGGCATCCCCACGCAGCCGACGGGGATTCCGATCACGGCCACGGGCAACACCATAATCATCATCACGATGACGAACATCCGCACCATCACGGTGGGCGTTCCTCTTCGCTGTCACCGTCAGCGCCCACGAGGATTGTCCGCGACGCGCACGCGTCGTCGCACGATCAGCACGGCACCGGCTTTGCTGCTGAGACCGGCGAATCGCCCACGACGACGGCCATGGAGGATGAGGCGGTACGCGAGCGGCTGCGGACGCACATGTTCTCGGGAAAACGCGGTAGTCCTCAAACACGTGGCCCACACGCTCGCAACACTGGTGGCGCCGCCCCACGACACAGCGGGGTGCAGGTGGATATTTTGAACATGTACCGCAGCATGCTGCGAGAGGTGGGGCGGATGGAGGACCCGGACACCCGTCGCAACTTGACCGCGTACATCCGTTCTGAGTTTGATAAGCACCGCGACGTCCCACGCAAGAACATTTTAAAGATTGAGTGGCAGCTGAATTACGGGAAGCGTAAGCTGGAGGATCTTCAGGCCATGGGGAGGCACACGAAGTTTTCGATGATGCGGTGAGAAGTTACGCCAACTGTTTTTTTCTTTCTATCCACGGAGGTTGTTGTGCCACCTCTTCATGCGCGTTCCGTGAACCTCCGCACACACGTTGTTTTTGTTCTCTTGGGTCTCACACACGATTCTTCACATGGCTCGAATCGGTACTCCACAAACTGCTCATCGTAAAACAAATTTGGTAGCGTTTCCTTTCCCCGTTTCTTTTTTTTTAGAAAAAATAGTTTCCGTTTCCTCTGTCAAGCTAAAAGAAGTACAACGAGTTGCGCATGAAAGAGGAGGGGGAAAAGTAACGTTACTGTTTTGGGTTGGCTACGTGCTTAGAATCGATTGCTTGCGCCACCCACCGAGTTACTGTCGCGAGTCGAAGTCAGCACAAACGGTTGTGAACCATCACTTTGCGTCCTCTTTCTACTTGTTTTTCCTTTTCCTGTGCTTTCCATGCTTCTCATCACCCGACAACACCGCATCTGTATGTATGTATATATATGGCTCCCCTTTCTTAAATGCCTCAGCTCTTAGCTAGCTTTTTTTTTCTTAAGCGTTCTATTTGCCGAGGTTGCATTGCATCTTATGCGACAGCCGAAGGTTCTACGCCACCGCCACACCTTTTCTTTGCCTTTGAAAGCGTCGCACGTTCATTCTGCACTCAGCAGTTGTCATTGGGAAGTGCAGACCTGTAAGCCGCTTTCGTTACTTCATAACCCCCACTTCTCCTTTGGCTGTGTAACTCGGCTGTTTGCGAACAGCACCGCACAGACCTCGAGCTTTTCTAAATCTTCGTTTTTCCCCAACCCTCACGTGTCCGCGCGGCGCTACACGGGCACGACACCCACCGTAGAGAAGAAATCGCCTCACTTCCCTTCGAAAATGTCCGTGGAGGACTGCAAAGGCTTTGACGAGGTCAAGGCGACCTTCCAGGAGCTGAGCCAGCAGACCCCCATCCTTGAGCACGATGAGAAGGCCACCGTCGATGACGTCCTCGCGCTGCTGAAGGAGCAGAAAGGCATCACCGCTGCCGGCACGAAGACCCTCTTTCTGAAGAGCAAGAAGGGCGAGCTGGTCCTGGTCACCGCCTTGCGTGAGGTCCCGACGGACCTCAAGGTGATTCAAGGCTTCACCAACATGAAGGACCTCCGCTTCGCCAACAGTGAGGTGTTACACGACAACCTAAAGGTGGTGCAGGGCTGCGTGACTCCTTTCCCGCTCATCAACAACCTCGACAAGCGCAACGTCACGGTGCTCTTCGACGAGAGCATCACGCGGTCGCCCATCTCGATGGCGTTTTGCATGTGTCGCAACGACCGCACCATTGTCGTCACCTTCGAACAGCTCAAGATGTACATGGACAAGATCGCCTATCCCTACCGCATGGTGGACTTCAGCACTGGCACAGCTTCATCGCCGGCCAGCTCGCCCAATACGAAGGCGGAGAAGACGAAGCAGCACACGGACCCTGCTCCCAAGAAGGCTGCTGCCGCTCCCGCTGCCGCTGCTTCCGGTGAGACGAAGCTCGGCATTGCGGTGAGGCGGGAGGACAACTTCTCTGCGTGGTACATCGACGTGATCACCAAGGCGGAGATGATCGAGTACTACGACGTGTCGGGGTGCTACATCATCCGCCCGTGGGCCTTCTACGTGTGGAAGTGCGTGCAGCGCTTCCTGGGCGACAGGATCGAGCGCATGGGCGTGGAGGACTGCTACTTTCCGATGTTTGTGTCGCGCAACTGCCTGGAGCGTGAGAAGGAGCACATCGAGGGCTTCGCGCCGGAGGTTGCGTGGGTGACGCGCGCGGGCGACACGGATCTGGAGCAGCCGGTGGCGGTGCGTCCGACGAGCGAGACGGTGATGTACCCGTACTACGCGAAGTGGATCCGCTCGCACCGCGACCTGCCGGTGCGGCTGAACATGTGGAACAACGTGATCCGGTGGGAGTTCTCGCATCCGACGCCGTTCATCCGCACGCGCGAGTTCCTGTGGCAGGAGGGCCACTGCGCGTGGGCGAAGGCGGAGGACTGCGCGAAGGAGGTGCTGGACATCCTGGAGTGCTACGCCGCGGTGTACGAGCAGCTGCTGGCGGTGCCTGTTGTGCGCGGCCGGAAGACGGACAAGGAGAAGTTCGCGGGCGGCTACTACACGACGACGGTGGAGACGTACGTGGAGGCCGTGGGCCGCGGGTGCCAAGGAGCGACGAGCCACAACCTCGGCCAGAACTTCGGCAAGATGTTCGACATCAAGTTCCAGGACCCGGAGAACAACGAGCAGACGCTGATCCCGTGGCAGAACAGCTGGGGGCTGTCGACGCGCGTGATTGGTGTGATGATCATGGTGCACGGCGACAACCGCGGCATGGTGATGCCGCCGCGCGTCGCGTCGACGCAGGTGGTGATCATCCCCGTTGGGATCACGAAGGACACGACGGAGGCGGCGCGCGAGGCGCTGCTGGGGAGCTGCCGGCGCCTGGAGGGCGAGCTGTGCGGGAGCGGCGTGCGTGCGAAGTGCGACCTGCGCGACAACTACAGCCCGGGGTGGCGGTTCAACCACTGGGAGGTGAAGGGCGTGCCGCTGCGCGTGGAGCTGGGGCCGAAGGAGCTGGCGGAGAGCAAGCTTGCGCTGACTGTGCGGTGCAGCGGGGAGAAGCGGTCGATCGCGTGGGACGCGCAGACGCCGGCGGCTGTGGCTGCGCTGCTGGAGGACATCCAGGCGCAGATGTACAGCCGTGCGAAGGAGACGATGGAGGCGCACCGCGTGCAGCTGACGGAGTGGTCGGCGTTCGTGCCGGCGCTGAACCGGAAGTGCGTGATTCTGGCGCCGTGGTGCGGGTCGATGGAGTGCGAGGACCAGGTGAAGAAGGACAGCGCGGAGGAGTCGAAGGCGGCGCAGGCGCAGGACGCGCGCGAGGACGCCCGTGCGCCGAGCATGGGAGCGAAGACGCTCTGCATCCCGTTTGCGCAGCCCGGCCCCGTGGAGGGCCACACATGCATCTGCAAGAGCTGCACGAAGCCTGCGACGACGTGGGTGCTGTTCGGGCGCAGCTACTAGGCGCCGCTGCTGTTGGCCCGGTGGTCGAGGTTGCGCAGCGCGCGTTGAGCGTGCCGTGGATGCCGTTCGTCGCCGGTGCGAGAGAACGAAAGTTGCGTCTGCAGGCTGGCGTTGCTGCGACGCGAGCGGCGAGTAGAGCAGGCTTGGTGGTGCTGACATAGGCCTTTTTGTCTACCGAATTAATACTACATTGCTTGCTTAATTAAAACAAAATACCATTAATTGTGCTTGTCGTGTTCGCGCAGCTTGGCTTTACAGGTGCGGTGCAGTCGTCTGCTGGGGCTTTATGCGTACTTTAGCGTTGTCGTTGATGAATACCGACATGTATCATCGTTGGGTTTCCGATTCTTAAGAAACGCGGGCAGGAGCAAAGAGAGAGAGGGAACCCCCCAAAAATAGAATGAAGGCGTTCGCTCATGTTCTATCGAGCCGCTGTCGCACACGAGTTGAAGGAGCGGCGGCACCGAATCAAGACACACGTGGAGCTTCCTCGTCGCGACCAACGTACAGGATAACGGAGAAGCACGTTGGGCACTTGTCGCACCAATTAGTCTTTAGGGTCATTTTAATGCTTCATGTTGTCGAACGAGATTGGTTGAAGAACAGAATATTTTCGCTGTTGTTCGCGATGCATAGCGATGCAGAGGCTTCCCGACGATCGGAACGCTGTTGTTGCATCCGTCTCTAGAGGCAGAAAAATAAAGAAAAGGAAGACACCTTTCCCGCCTGTCCGCCCCTCCTCTTCTCCCTTCTCCTTCTTTTGTCTACATTGCAATCCTCATCACACACACACACGTCAACGTGCACTACTGCCAAAGGAGAGGGGGCTCTGCCAACTCCAAAGCACAACAGAACTCTATCGCTTTCTAATTTTTGCGTTCCTGCTTCTATTTATTTAATTTTAAAAGCGATTCTGTTATCCTCTCTTCGCTTAGCTTCCTCCTACACACACTTATATTGTATCGAAGGGGCCAACACATAAGCCCATCACGTTCGCATTCTCGAAGCGCCTGCTCGCTGGTGGCCGAGGCTGTATCACAGGAGCTCATTGCTGCTGCTGCATACGCCGCTCCGCGTCCTTTTCGTTGTCGACGCTGTCCTGTGCTGCTGCCACTGCCGCTGCCGCGTTGCGGACTCAACACGCCGGCGCTTCTACAACGAATTCCCCTTCCATTGTCGACGATAGATTTGGCGTTGCCTCGACAAAGATGTCCGTTGACAATTGCAAAGGCGAGGCCGCGCTTCTGGCGGTGCTGAAGGAGCTGCATATGGAGCTGCCCACCATCCAGCACGAGGAGAAGCACACCGTAGAGGCGGCAAACAAGGAGCTGGAGCGCTTTGGGACTCCCTGCGTGGGCACCAAAAACATGTTTTTGAAGAGCAAGAAAGGTGAACTGGTACTGCTGAACGCGATTCACACCACCAAGACGGATATGAAGCAGGTGCAGAAGGCAGCGGGCACCAAGGATCTCCGCTTTGCGCCGGAGGAGTGCTTGGGCGAGAATCTTGCCGTGGTGCAGGGCTCCGTGACTCCTTTTGCGCTCGTCAACAACCTCGACAAGCGCAACATCACGGTGCTGCTGGACAAAAACCTGCGGGACTCGCCCATCCCCTTCGTTCTTCACCCCTGTCGCAACGACAAGAGCTGTTTGGTGGTGTGGGACCAACTCATACAGTTCATGGACAAGATCGGATACCCTTACAAGGTGGTGGACTTCAGCACCGAGACGCCGGGTGTGGAGGCCGCAGGGGCCTCTGCGACTCAGAAGGCGAAGCCGGAAGCCCCCAAAACGGAGAAGACGAAGCAGCACACGGACCCTGCTCCCAAGAAGGCTGCTGCCGCTCCCGCTGCCGCTGCTTCCGGTGAGACGAAGCTCGGCATTGCGGTGAGGCGGGAGGACAACTTCTCTGCGTGGTACATCGACGTGATCACCAAGGCGGAGATGATCGAGTACTACGACGTGTCGGGGTGCTACATCATCCGCCCGTGGGCCTTCTACGTGTGGAAGTGCGTGCAGCGCTTCCTGGGCGACAGGATCGAGCGCATGGGCGTGGAGGACTGCTACTTTCCGATGTTTGTGTCGCGCAACTGCCTGGAGCGTGAGAAGGAGCACATCGAGGGCTTCGCGCCGGAGGTTGCGTGGGTGACGCGCGCGGGCGACACGGATCTGGAGCAGCCGGTGGCGGTGCGTCCGACGAGCGAGACGGTGATGTACCCGTACTACGCGAAGTGGATCCGCTCGCACCGCGACCTGCCGGTGCGGCTGAACATGTGGAACAACGTGATCCGGTGGGAGTTCTCGCATCCGACGCCGTTCATCCGCACGCGCGAGTTCCTGTGGCAGGAGGGCCACTGCGCGTGGGCGAAGGCGGAGGACTGCGCGAAGGAGGTGCTGGACATCCTGGAGTGCTACGCCGCGGTGTACGAGCAGCTGCTGGCGGTGCCTGTTGTGCGCGGCCGGAAGACGGACAAGGAGAAGTTCGCGGGCGGCTACTACACGACGACGGTGGAGACGTACGTGGAGGCCGTGGGCCGCGGGTGCCAAGGAGCGACGAGCCACAACCTCGGCCAGAACTTCGGCAAGATGTTCGACATCAAGTTCCAGGACCCGGAGAACAACGAGCAGACGCTGATCCCGTGGCAGAACAGCTGGGGGCTGTCGACGCGCGTGATTGGTGTGATGATCATGGTGCACGGCGACAACCGCGGCATGGTGATGCCGCCGCGCGTCGCGTCGACGCAGGTGGTGATCATCCCCGTTGGGATCACGAAGGACACGACGGAGGCGGCGCGCGAGGCGCTGCTGGGGAGCTGCCGGCGCCTGGAGGGCGAGCTGTGCGGGAGCGGCGTGCGTGCGAAGTGCGACCTGCGCGACAACTACAGCCCGGGGTGGCGGTTCAACCACTGGGAGGTGAAGGGCGTGCCGCTGCGCGTGGAGCTGGGGCCGAAGGAGCTGGCGGAGAGCAAGCTTGCGCTGACTGTGCGGTGCAGCGGGGAGAAGCGGTCGATCGCGTGGGACGCGCAGACGCCGGCGGCTGTGGCTGCGCTGCTGGAGGACATCCAGGCGCAGATGTACAGCCGTGCGAAGGAGACGATGGAGGCGCACCGCGTGCAGCTGACGGAGTGGTCGGCGTTCGTGCCGGCGCTGAACCGGAAGTGCGTGATTCTGGCGCCGTGGTGCGGGTCGATGGAGTGCGAGGACCAGGTGAAGAAGGACAGCGCGGAGGAGTCGAAGGCGGCGCAGGCGCAGGACGCGCGCGAGGACGCCCGTGCGCCGAGCATGGGAGCGAAGACGCTCTGCATCCCGTTTGCGCAGCCCGGCCCCGTGGAGGGCCACACATGCATCTGCAAGAGCTGCACGAAGCCTGCGACGACGTGGGTGCTGTTCGGGCGCAGCTACTAGGCGCCGCTGCTGTTGGCCCGGTGGTCGAGGTTGCGCAGCGCGCGTTGAGCGTGCCGTGGATGCCGTTCGTCGCCGGTGCGAGAGAACGAAAGTTGCGTCTGCAGGCTGGCGTTGCTGCGATGAGGACCTCGAAAAGAGAAGAATACACTAGAAGGACATGCAGAAGAGGCGCTGCTGAGTCCTCAGCGCGGGCAGCGTTGTGTGGCGAAGCGTTGGTGCATCGGGCACGCGTCGCCGCTGCGTCGGTGGCGTTTAGCGCAGTGGAGCGCTGCTCATTGACATCTGTTTTCATTTCCGTTAATAACATTAAAGCGAAGAGGATGAATACACGATGAGGTCAAATCCAATCGGTTCTCGTGCGTAAAAGAGTCGGATTGAAGTCAGTACCAAAACGAAGATAGGCAGGGTCGGCCACGGAGGCGTTCGACGCGTCGTACACGACGTGCGTAGCGGGGCGGCTGTGTTTCTTACGAATGTGAACTGTGACCACCTCAATAAGAAATTTGCGGACTGACTTCTTCTCGCGAGGAATGATACATCGTCGCGCTCACCTTTCCTGTTGTGGTCGCACGTCTGTGCTGTGAAGCAATTCGAATGTCACGAGGCACAGAAGGCGAAGTTGTCGCTCGCTTTGAAAGCCCGTTTAGCACTTCTCACGCAGCCTTCGATCATTTTCTCCCTTTCTTTCCTCCTCTCTCTGTTACTCCTTGATGGGTTTTCCCTTCCATCTTCTTATTACCGTTTCATCGCTGCACCTCCTCGCATCTCTGTACATGGCGTGCGGCAACAGAGCAACCAACAAAGAGTAGGAGTAGCTTCGTGCCTTTACGCAAAAGCAAGCTAAGTGTTAGGGCAAGGTATAGGAGCATTTAGCAAAGCAGAGGTTTGTGCACTGTTTTTTTTTTGTTCTCCCACAAAACTACAACAACACAGGAACGTTGTTGTCTTGTTGTTGTCTTCTTTAGTTGGAAGTGCAGCGGACAAGCTTGTGTCTTCTTTTTTTTTTGGTTTCTGGACCTTCTGTTGCCTCTCTTCTGGCTTTTCGAGTTGGATCGTTCTTGAGGAACACAGCTTTTGACTTTTTTCGTTTACTGATTTGTTTTCATCTCGGGCTTTTCTTCTCGCCGTACAAACGGGACGCCTCTCTCTCTCTACACGGCTCCATCACCCTCCACCAAAGCGCACCGCCTTTTTCTTGTGGATGAAATTGATTATTTTTTTGCATTCCTTGTCAACTATTTGCAGTCATTGCTGTCGACCCAGGAAAAAAAAGACCGGAGTTAACGAAGGCAGATTTCTCAAAAAAGAAGGGGAAAGCAGAGGATACACCTCCCGCAAAGATTGAATTGATCAACAGCAAAGAAGAAAGAAAGAGAAGGATAAGGAGACTGTTCTGAAAAGGGGTTGGTTTTCGCTGCCACGACTTCTCTCTATATTGTTATTATTATTATTTTTTGAATTGAGGTCCGTGGATTCTTACACCTCCACCAACTGCTGCGCTCCTTTTCTATTTCTTACACTTATTATTATATTGCTCACGCTGCTTCTCCTTTGGTTGACTTGCCGGCTTTGGGACGGCAATTATCTTCTTCTCTTTTTTGGGTGAAGGTAGCCATTAGTATTCCCTTTTTGGATTACTTTCCTCTACGCGTTCCTCATCACACACACACAACAGGCAGAAGAAGAATAAAGAAGGGCGAATATTATTGCTGGACACGACGAGGTCGCAGAACCAACATTTTCGCCTTGGCTTTCTTTTTTCTTCCTCCCTCTTTCTTCAGAGCGTTGTGGAAGTGGTCTTTCTCTCCCCGTTTGTTCCTGCTGACAATCAAACGAGGAGGAAAGAATTCACCAACTCCGATCTGTGAGCATCGGCGTAATTCACCCATTACCCCCATAAAAAACGGCGTTTTCCCGTTCTCCTTCGCAACACTACGTATTCACTTCTCTCTCTTCTTGATAAAGGCTTCGCTTTGCATTTCGTTCATTGTTTTCTTCTTTTTCCCAGTTGGGCGCTTCTGTAGAGTGTGATTGCGTTGAATATATTTGGAGTATTACTTCTTCTACTACTACTACTATTTCTCTTTCTATATATGTGTTCTTTAGTCTAACTTACTCGTGCGAAAAGTACTTTCTGTCTTTGTTTCTTCCACGTTGCACATCCTTACAAGGAGTATTCGAATCACTATCGCCTTCTCATTTTGGTAGCCTGCTGCCTTGTATCGGCAACTTTTCAAATTGGCTCCGCCTTTTTTTTTAAAGATTTCTCTCTCCAGCACGTTGTTCTCCATTCTACACCGGGTTTGTTGCGCCTGCAAGGCGTGGGCTTAGTGGGAAGGAACTGGCGCAATTTCGTGTTTTCTCTTTCCCCCTTTTCACTGCTGCCATTATTTTCTTTTCTCTGGCGTGGGTTCACTTTATCCGCTCTCCTTTTCTGCCTTCTTTGTTGTTTTTGTAGTTGGGTTTCCTTTTGTTCTGTAAAGAAAGACACACTCAGTGTAAATAAACATTTATTTATTTATATATTCCTTTTGTGTACTTCACATCCTTTACTGCACCGGTTCCCTTCTCCTTTGGTTTTTATTTTTGCTCGTTGATCATTGAAACTAATTCTTCTCACACTGAAACAGCAACAAAAATACGACACGCGCGCACCGATCTCACGTGGAAAGGCGTACAACAAACCTTTTCCTTTCTTTCCCGTCTCTTTTCAACTTTTTTTTTCTTCTTGAATTGATCGGCTTTTTGAATTTCTCCTTCCCCCCTCCGCAGTTAACGTAGACTCCGTTGCATTCACGTCGGTGTGTTGTGTTTGGACTTCTTCTTTTCTTTCTGGGATTTTGTCTTTTTTTTTCTGCTGAGATTCGTCGGAGCCGCGGGACATCGACTCTCCCTTTTCTTCTCGTTTTAAGCCCCCCTCTCTCTTGACGCGTACAAAAGGCATCGAGAGAACAAGCAAACGGGGAAAGCAAATGCTGCACCCAGAGACGACGGAGAAGGGCCTCACGCCCATCCCCTACGACGACTTTCTGAGCGCGGTTCGGCGGCTCAAGTCCGCCGATGCGCAGGAGGCGTTGATGCGAGTATACGCCTGCGCCACTCTGTTTAAGGGTGAACCGTCCGATGAAGCTGCCGCGGCGTGCGTGGGCGAGGCGGCGGCCGTGCGTGCGATGCAGCGCATTGCCACTGGGCAGAGCACCGATGTGACGGCTGACCTGGCAGAGGCAGAGAAGTGGGCTTTGTGGCACGCCGAGAAGTTGGCGGCGGAGGCCAAGATGGAGGCGAGTATCGCCGCTGTGGTGACCGAATTAATGAGCTCTCTCGTCAGCATTTCTCCCACGACCCCAGTGGAAGCACGAGAGACAACGGCTGCTGTTGCGGTTGCGGTTGCTGCCTCCGAGGCAGACAACACCACCACTCTTCCTACAGCAAACACATTCGTGTCTCCGAGCACGCATGCAGCGGACACGAGGCCGCTGATGAAGGGCGACGCATCAGCCGAGAGCACAAACCGCTCGTGCGCGCCGGCTCTCAACCGGGAGGCAGTGGAGCTGCACAAGAGTATCTTCAACGACACGCCGAATCCCGATGACCTCAACAAGATGAACGTGAACAAGAAAGTGGAGGAGTACAGCGAAATAACGGTCCCTGCCCTCGCAGAACAGGAAGACGCGGGCGACGCAACGGCGGCTGGCAACGCCTCTACGCGTACGCCCTCCCCACGCGAGGCGAGCCGCGATGGTCAGTGCAACAACGACTTCGAGAATGGCGAGTCGGATGCCACTCTGCATTTGTCCACCGAGACTTCCAGCGAGGAGGCGTCGGGCCAGCGGCCCTCTCTGGCCTTCCCAAAACTGTGCCCACCCACCATGTCAGTGCAGGACATCGTCTCTGCGGAGGAGACGAAGCTGACGACCCGGCCACACCCCTTAAAGCGGCTCTGCTTCGAGGATTACGGCATGCACTTCACCCAAGCCGACTTCGACGCGGCGTGTGAGGAGCTGCGACAACAGCGTGGCGGTGGTGGTGGTGCGGACAAGAACAACAGAGACGGCGAGCTGCATGCGGCAGAGAAGAGAAAGCCGAGCGGTTCTGCGGCGCCGTCGCCGACAACTGCTGCAGCGAAGTTGCTGACCGAGCGTGTGCCACCGCCGCTGCCGCCCCGGCAGGTGGAGGATGCCGGCCTGCATTATGTGCGCCGGCAGCTCTCCGTGCGCCATCTTCAGCCCTTTGCGTGTCCATTGAAGGCGCTGATGCTTCGTTTGGCCGAGGGCGACACTGCGGGGACCGCCACGTTCCCTAGCAGCACGTACGAAACGGAGGACAGCCAATCGCCGCGCCTGTCCGACCCGCTGATGCGCCGCATGTGGACGGAGTTAACAGAGGTCTGCGTAAAGCACCCGGTGCCGCGTGTTCGCGTGCGGCCGGACGCGCAGGTGTACCGCAAAGATCGCGGCACCTTCAAAGCAGACGAGGTGCGGGTGCAGTTGCACGTGGAGGTGGTCCCGGTGAGCGGGCCGATGATGGGGGAGACGGTACACGTGTGGGTGCGGGTGCCTGCCGGCTACCCGTTCGTGGCTCCGCGTGCGCACCTTACCGTGGAGCTGCCGCACCACCGATGCACCGGCGTGGCGGCAGACAAGATCCCGCACTTAATCTCTCTCTGCTACGACGCCGCCGTGCCCGATGCCCGGCCTGTCTGCCCCGCTCCTCTGCACACCGGAGAAGCTGAGCCGCTGCAACCCCTGCACGGCGCGATGAACAACCACTGGCGAGCCAGTCTGACACTGCGGCACGTGCTGAGCGCCTTGGCCGACCTCTTCAACGCGGACGCGTTTGCGGAAACCGCGCGAGAGCTGCAAAATGAGAATCTGATGCACAACGGGCTGCAGCGCGCACGCGTGAACATGTACGACGAGGAGGGCAGCACGGCCCCGGAGGCGACGGCGGCTGCCGCGTTGACTGCTTCCTCCGCGCGGCGCAGCGCTGGCCACTGCGTCAGCCCCCGCACCACCGCCACCGGCAACAGCAGCAACGACGATGAGTACACCGCCGGCGAAGACAGCATAGGCCTGACTAGCATCGCCGACGACAGGGCGGCTCCCTCCTACGTGCTGCTGTGCAACGGACCGTTCTTCACCAAATCGACGCCGGCCACGACGGTTGCTTCCAGCGCGACGCAAATGGCCTCGTCGGTTTCTGCCGCGACGGAGCTGAGCGTGCACCGCCCGTGCGAGGTCGACGGCGACGAGGATGGAGAGGGCAGCGTGCACACGGCGGAGTCGGCCCCATCGCGTCGCAGCACGGCCTCACGCCGCCGTGCACGCAAGTCGTTGGCGCACCACGACACGGAGGGCGATCGGCTTTGTGGGCCGTGGCGGGGGTGCTGGGGCCATGTGCTGTACCGCGTGGTAGGGGCCGTCGGGACAGCACCGTCGGCTTCTGCGACGACGACCGGCGGCACGACGTACCTGTCGTCGCCAATCGGCGTGGGCAGCAACCATGCCGACTCGGCGGGTGCCGCTTCCGCTGCTGCTGCCGCCGCCGCCCTTAACGGGGAAACAACCGCTTTTGCAAAGTCGGCCAACAGCTCACCGAACAGGCCGGCACCGCAGTCCCTGATCTCCACACCGCTGTCTCTCCAGACTCCCCCAAAAGAAAGCGCCGGGACGCTCTTTATTCGTCTCAAGCACCACGTGCCAACGGCAGCGGCGGCCACCGTGCGGCTAGTCCACGTGCCCGCCCAGACGCTGCGAGAGCAAGGCACTGCCTCGGCCACCAACACCCCTCTGCGTAGGACACGCGGCCGGCGGTTTCCGCAGTCAACGTGGGTGGCGGCGGCGCTCGGCACCTCCAGCACGTCGGTTCCGGCCGGCACCGCGTGGACCTCCTCGGCTCCCGCGGACATGGAAAAGGACGTGATCATTTGTGTTCACGACGACCACGACGACCACGAGGACGAGCGGAAGGTGGAGACGCCGAGTGAGTTGACCGCCACGCAGCCCGGCAGCTATGAGCGGCAGCACGTGAATCTGCACCATCTGCGCGAGACCTCTGCGGTGCCGAGCAGCACAGCCAGCGCCAACAATAACGTGGCGGCCGCGACGGCCGAGACGAACTCGACGTACACGCCGGAGTCGACGTTGCGGGAGGAGGCGGAAGGCAACGGCGAGCGGTGGTACGCCGTTGTGGTCGACGTGCCGGAAGGGCAGGCAGTCTCGTTCGTCTTCAGCTCCGATGAGGCGGCGTGCCGGTCGATATCGTGGGGCAGTGGTGGTAGCGCTGAGGCCGAGGCCGAAGTGCAGTCTCCGGACGCATCCATGAGCGCCGGTCACGAGGACAGCAACTGTGCGAGTGCGAGTGCGGTCGTGACGGCGGCACAGTGGGACGGCGACGAAGAGAGCTCCCGCACGAGCGCCGCGCACGGCGGCCTTCTCGTGGAGCTGCCCTACGAAGAGTGGCAGTTCCACGCCGCCTCGGCGACTGCGGCGCTCTCCAACGGCGCGGTGCGAGAGGAGGACATCCACCCACACTGGCCCCGCAACGTGCGTTTCCACGGCGGCCACCGGGTCGTCCCGCTCACCCTCAAGGAGACGACCTTCCGCATGTACCAGCTACTGCAGAACACGCAACTTGGCAGCCGCAGCAGCGTACCCCCCAGCAGCAGCTACCTCGCCGCGGCGCCACACGCCCGCGTACGGCAGGTGTACGGCGGCAAGAGCAACGTCAAGGATCAGGAGATGATGACGCGCCGCTACGGTTTCTGGGGCTGGCGGAACGTGATGCTGCCGGTCCTCGCGGTGGAGACGCGGGAGCTCGTGCAGACCGCATTGCAGGTGCACCGCAGCGACGATGGTGACTCCCCACCACACAAGCAGCCGCCGGTGGTCAGCGCCAAGATGCTCGCGACGGCCCTCTGCAGTTGGGAGGTGGCGGCTGTTGAGGACTTCGGCGCTGCGTGCGTGCAGCTCCATCGAGATCCGGATGCGTCGCACACATACAACGCGCCGTTCCGCCCTTTTGCCGTGCTGCGTACGTTGACGCTGACGGTGGCCTACGCCCTGGAGGTGATGCAGGTGCTTCACAAGACCCAAACTGGCACCAGCACAAATGGCAACAGCGACGATGCTGGCGCAGAGTCGGCTTCGGCTGAGGCGACAGCTCTGCTGGACTGCTTGACCAAGGTCTTATGGAATGCGACGGTGCTGGCGGTGGTGACGGCGGCGGTGAAGCCGGCGTTCCTCGATGTCTGCGTGACTCTCGTTGACTACGTCAAGAAGGGTGATTGCAACGGCATTGCTGAGGGTGTCGACGCGCGGACCACCTCCTCGCACTTCCACCACCATTGCGAGCGTGAGGTGCAGCTGGCCCTGTCGCAGCTGAGCGAGCTGCAGCGTGATGCGGCGCAGGTGCTGGCGGCTTCAACGATGTCCGCCTTTGCAGACGAGGTCGCGGCCCTCGCGGCGGCGACCCCTTCGGAGGAGCACAGTGCGTGGCCAGCGTTCTCTGATGCGTCGTTGGCAGAGCGGGTGACGCGGCTGCTGAACGCGCCCGGCACACCACTGCTGGGGAGTGCGACGTTTGACGACAGCGTCGCGGCGGGTCGTGTCAGCGCCTTCACGAAGCTCATCATGCCATCGTGTGACAACAAGCGTCTATAACTGGGGTTTTTTTTCTCGGGGCAAGCAGAAGTAAATGTAAAAAGCATGCCCATTATGGTGGGTTGCTGCCGGCTGTTGTTGTACAACGTTGCAAGTGTTCCTTTCCAGGTTGATTCGACACACGCGTGCATCTCTTGCCTCTGATGGCGTGAATTACTATTGTTACTTTTTTTTCCCTTTCCTCACCACTTCACAAAGTAGACCCGTGACTGGTTCTCCTCTTTTTAAAAATCCTTCTGCATATTTTTCTCACGTTAAACGGTTCCACTCTCCCGTTGACACTTACTTAAAAATAATAAAAGCAGGACGCACAAGCACAGTGGCATCAGCACGTGTATCCATGTACAGCAGCGCATTTCTTTCGTGTGACACGACGGTCACGACAGCTCTTAACGTGTTGCGTGTAAAAAAGAGTTTCAGGCGAGTTTGTGTGTGTGTGTGTGTGCGTGTGTACATGCGATAGCATTTTTATTTATTTAAATATTTTGTGTTTCATTGTGCCTTCCTGTGTAGGTTTGGAAGCGTGTCTGGCGTGGCTTCAACAAAGATTCATTGAGCAATTACGCGGGGATCGACACCGATCTCGCTCGCGGCAACTCGCCACGAAAAGGAAAAGCTGGCGCATTACCCAGCAATAAACCCTCTAGGCGCTCTCGAGCGCAGACGAAGAAGAGAAGAAAAGAAGGGAAAAAGAACTGGTAACGTCAACATGAAAAGAAACCAGGTGTGACGAGCAAATGAGGAGACAACATGTGCCCGACTTTTTTCTCCTCAGGTCCTCGCCAAAATCCTTTTGAATTTCTATTGCTTCTTCACTTCGTCGAAGAAACGGATGGACCGGAAAACGGTTGACGATGACGAAAAGAACACGCCCCGCTTGCTGACGCGACCAGCACACGTCTGTGTTCTTGTGTAGCCAATGCTCGCTGCTTCGGCTGTTACGGTCTTCACGACTTCTTTCTCTGCTTCGGCCATCATGTCGCACCGCTTCTTTTTTTGTCGGCGTTCAATTGCGGAGGGGTACGATGGTGGAGAACCCATACCCGCATCTCGGCACTCCCCAGTACTTTGCCTTTTGAACTCCTGCTATTTTTGAAAAACCACCTTTTCTCCCTACAACAAACATTTATTATTATTATTATTGGCAATACAGTTTGATCATTATTTTGCTGTTTCTCAACTATCAATTCAGTAGATCCGCCGTCGCCAGAGCCAGCAAGAATGCGGCGGTCCGTGAGCCGCAGGAGTTCCTTGCTGCTGCAACACATCCATCGCTCCCTGCCGGTCTTGCAGCGCCTGTACGCAGCACCGCGTGAGAATGGGCTGTCCATCGCCCCCTCCTCTCCTTCTCTCTCCTCCCCCCCCGCCGCGCCTGCGAAGCTTGCCTTCCCGTCCGATCCGCAGAACAAGGAGGAGGGCGACGTCGTCGTGCATTTTTTCTGTCAAGAGCTCGGAATGGGGGAGCAGTGGCTCCGTCGATGGCGCCGCTCACTCGGGCAAAAGATGCGGCGGCGGTGGGGCGTGGTGGAGGAGGAGACGCCCCGCAGCGCCACCGTGCGCACACACGAACCGGTCGAGCTGCCATGGACACCGGTGCGCGGGTGGACTCCGCCTCTCTCCTCCACCTTTGCCACCCCACAGCAGCAAAAACAACCTTCCACGTCCACGCTATGGCTGCGTCCGAGAGGTCAAGATGTCGCCGTCGTCCAGTCCGCAATCCGCGACTTGAAGCTGCTCGTGTCGCCGCTGCTGCTGCTCGCTCCTCCCCCGTACGTGAGCACCCAGGCCCGGGAAACGTCCTTGCCTCCTCCCGCAGCAGTAGAGCAGCAGCAGCAGCGACGACGGCCGACTTCCTACGAAGAGTGCAGTCGGTGGTACGCCACGCAGCCCATCCCGGCCGGGATGTTCCTCCTGAGCATCCCGACCGAGGCCGTTCTCTTCGCCAATCCACCACCGGCGTCGGATCCGCTGCTTGGCTACTTTATGCAGGTGGAGGAGCTGGTGGCGCAGCTGGTGGATGCGGCGGCGACAGGTGGGACCGCCCACCACGGGTATGCGTCCTACCTGTGCGATAGCGTGGTGCCCTGTCGGAATCTACCCTTTCTGACACCGGCGGACCTGCAGAAGGAGTTTTCGCGGGAGGCTGCCGCAGCGAGTGGGGGTGAGGCCGGAAGCCATCTCTCCAGTGGGCCACCGCCACCACTACTACGGGGGCTTGCCGAGAACAGAGGACAAGACGAGAGCGACTCCAATCGTGAGGCATCTGCCTCCGACAGCCCTGCCATCTCCCTTCTTTCCTTCTTCCACGATGACATGTCCGGCGAACCGCTCAGCGACTACCTCCGTGCCCGCCTGTCGAAGGCGGAGTACGCGTGGTGGGTCAGTCTCGTTCTTTCCCACCGCGCCGGCAGCAGCAGTTTGCTGCCCATGCTGGACAAGCTCAACCACAGCCCCATACCGAACTGCTACTACACCATGGCGACCGAGGAAACCGTGTGTGGGCTTGACGTGATGGACAACTTGCTGGCGGGGGTGCCGGAGGAGTTGCTCTACCAGCCCTACGTGCACCTCTTCGCGATGCGCGACATTAAGGCAGGCGAGGAGCTGACATTGTGCTACGCTTCTGCGGCGGAGGGGGTGTACCGACCCGCCGGTGTGCATCCGCCTCCGCGGCCGGCGTCCCTGCGGACACCCCCACCCCCGGAGTTTCTACGCTCGACTGTGGAGAACAGCAGCGGCAGCGGGGAGGACACGCAGCGTGCGGCGCAGTCAACAGAAAACGTAAGCGACTTCATGGAATCTCTGTTTTCTTCTGCTGCAGTGGCAGCGGCAGCCACTGCCACCGTGCCAGCTATTGGGAGCGCTGCAGACCGAACAGACGTGAGCCGAGAGCTGCGACATCTGCAGCACCCCGGTCGGCAAGAAGTCAGCACGGCGGAGGGCAGTGCGAGCTGGCGGCTGCAGTGGGGCTTCGTGCCTCCGTGCGACGCAGTGTACAGCGCGAAGGACTTGGTGGAAATGGCTGCTCTGGTGGCGGAACGACGGGTGGACACGCGGGCGGCGCTGTTTCCTCCTCCTTCCCATTCCTCTCTTGCAGCGGCGGCACACTCGTGAGTGAGTGTGTGTGTGTGGGGTCCGTACCCGAACCTGTTGACAGAATGCTCGAAGGCTATTCTTTCTTTTTTTTCTTCTTCACATACCTCCAGCTTTGAATAATGAAAATAATAATAACAAGTTCATTCCATCTTGAATACGAAGCGCTATCGTCACGCAAGTGGAGAACACGCACTGGGCGCGCTTTGTGAAGAGGAGGGCAGCACTTGAATGCTGTGCGTTCACTCGTCGCCTTTTTTTAGATGTTGTACGTTTCGTCTTTTCGCGGACTTTTCGCACTGATGAAGCTTCCGTATTATTATTATTATCATGAGCCCTTTCCACGCTTCTGAAGCAGCTGCTGTCCGTCATTTATCCTCTCATCTTCTTTCTCCCCTCGCTCTGCTTCTTTTCCTTCTGCCACATCTCCACCGATTCCTCTCGCGCACTTTCTTTCTTTCTTTGTCTCTCGTCCAAAACTCGTTCATCTCCATGCAGCACTGCGACCCTCTTTATTTGTTTTTTTAGCATTACGGGTGCGCAAGACATCGCTTCGTATGCGCGCACGTGTACATGGGAAAAAAAAAAAACGGTCCCAGGAAGCGGTTCCTTTCATAAGTTACTCTATGTAGTGCTGTGTTGTAAAGTGATTCCTTTGATTTCTTTACTCCCTCTCTCTCGCCGAAGAGAGGCAAATAGGTATATATACATATATATACCTATATATATAGAATTCTGTTGTTTTGCGCTCATTGCTCCTTCGCTGGTGCTGAGGCATATTTTCTCCCGCTTTTTTTGTTTTCACACAAAACAGATTTGACAGAGTAACTGCAGGAAACTGAGCGGTGACCGCCTTTTCTTCTTTTTTCTTTTTACATTTGCTCTACGTTGCACCGTCGTCGCCTTTGGTCTGAATTCTCAAATCCGCCTCTTAAGGGAACGTAGCGAACACACACACACACACAAAATACGTTGTATTTTTTTGATATTCCGCTTAGAAAACAAAAAACTTTGTTTGCGAATTTAGTTCGATATCTGCGACTTTGTTATTATAAATCGTTTCCTCCCTTTTATTTTCCCCAACACACAAAAAGTTTTGCATACAACTTTGTGTTTCCAGTTCTCCTTCTGGCCGTTTCTTCCGTACATTATCTATAAAAAAATTGAAGAAGAAAAAAGGAGAAAAGCCAGTGCCAAGCTTCCTTAAAGTCCTTGGCGCGCTACTTGTGTTCTATCATCTAACAAGGAAAATCACAAAGCATCGTAATTTCCTGTTCCGTGCAGTCTAAGCGCCACAAGGTCCACTGCTGATTTCCTTCGCAGAAGAAAAGAGAAAACGGACTCGCAAGTTATTTTCTGTTCGTGTGTGTCAGCCTTGAAAAAAGTTCTTGTTTTATCGTTTTTGGGAGCGAGGGACGTTTTTGTTGTCTTCTTCGTGCTATTTTTCTTTTCTTTCTTCGCTCTTGCTTTTTCTTTATGTATAGATTTTTCTTTTTGTTACTGCGTATCGCACATGCCATTTACTGAATCGCATAGCAACCACATAACTCCCTTGGCTTTGAACGAAGACGGTAGATGCGGGCGATCTGCTCTAGAGTGAAAGGATCCTCACGGAAAATACCTACACACCGGGAATACGAGTAGCATTCTAGCGCAGCTCTTTTTTCTGCGTTTTTTTTCTGTATTTATCTTTTCTTTTTTTTTTCGTTTGTTTTCTTCTCTCTTTTTTATTTTATTTCCCTTGAACTCCATTTAAGAACCAAAGGAAAACAACACACACACACACAGACACACAGACAAAACAAAGAAAGAAGGAAGGAAACGCCGTGATTAGCCCTCGCTCTCCGCGTTGTCCGTTTTCCACAAAAATTCTCTTTTAATAAATCGTTAACTCTTTCTGGTTAAATAAAGATTATTATTTTTAATTCTCAAAAAAGGAAAAGGAAGGAAAGATCTGGGCAGCGGCTTTGAAGCGTCTCTTATATTTTTTCTCGCATACCATTTGGTCCTCCATCGCCACTTATTTCTATAACCGTAATCTCACACACACTTTTGTTATGTTCTCCTTTCTCTCTCTTTTTCCTTTTCTACAGCTTGCAATCACCCTGGAAGCTTTCACGTTTCATTTGTTTCCTTTTTCTTTTTTTTTTGTTAAGTCTCGTTCTTTTTACACATCCAATTCTCTCCCATCGACTTTCTCTTTCAGATACAAATTACTAAGCTGGATTCTTCTCTATTTTTTTTCCTTTTCTTCTTCTTCTGCCTTCGCCGTTGAGTAAGTTTTTTATTTTTATTTTTCGCGAAAGCTATCATCAGTAAACATCGTTTAACCTTCTCTTATTTGACCTTTTTTTTGTTTTAGCGAAATCAGTTTAGCATTTGTTTTTATTTTCTTTAGACGTTTTGGGCTGTGAGCAGCGTTGTTGAAGAAGATAAAAAGGAAGGAAGGTGCCTTCAACAATCGTCGGGGTCTTCTCCGCGCCCGTTTTCTGTTCCATCTCGTGTGACACACAAGAAAAAAAGAGCAGCGACGACACAAGCGACGAGGACGGATCAATACGAAAGAAAATAGCGTGTGCGCATGTGGAAGTTAAAGGGAAGGAACAAGAGTTGTGCAAGTACGAAGAGAAACACATATAGTCAGATAGCGACAATTTGAAAAGAAGACGTACTGCGGCGTTGTGCACATTGGTGCCACGCGTTTTTTTTTCTCTTCTTGTGTTTTCTTTCTTTGCGTGTGATTCTGCTAAACATTTTCTACGTAAAACAAAGTATTCGAGGATCATTTTGCGTTGCAGCACACGTAGGTGTGAGCTGGCCCGGTGGGCATCAAATACCAGTTGGGCATTTTACTGTGTATTATTATTATTAACTTTTAATATATATACATATATATATATATATACACATATATATATATATATATCTCTAATATAGTCTAAATCAATTCTCTTTCCATATTTATTGAAGTTTTCTGGAAGTATTTCTCGCTTCTGCACTTTCTCTGTTTTATTTTTTGTCCGTCTTTGTGTGTTTGTGTGGGTGCGTGTACCTCTTTTTCCTAGTTTTCTTTTTTGTCTTCGTTTGTCTTCTTTGTCTCCTCTCCCCTCCTCGATGCAAACGGAGGCAAGGGAGAGCGATCACACAGCAGCAGCAGCGGCAGCAGCAGCGTCGGCGACGGCGGCAACGGTCGCAGAAGACAGCTCAGACAACTGGGAAGTCGTCCACGTTACGCCCGCGACGGCAGAGTGCGACTTGGCGAACATCACGACGCCACGATGCTTCGTCCTGCACTCCACCACCGGCTTCCACACGCCGTTGCCGCTGTCTCTCCACACCGCTGCTGCTGCGGCTGCCGCGAGCGGCATCAATGGGGCGTTGTATTCCGGCTCCACCGACGCCGGTGGAACGGCGTCTGCCACGCTGCCACCGCACAGCTGCACGTCTAGTTTACCCTATCCTAGAGATAAGACAGCTGTCGACGTTGTGCGAGAAGAGGCGGGAGCAGAGTCAGCCCAGCACGCTGAGAACTCGTGCGCCGCAGCGGAACCGAGCTCGTGTGACCTCTTCGGCGCGTATCGCCGGGTGCGGGTTATTCACAACACCGCGCCGTGCCTCATCAGCTGCGCCACGGAGTTTGGATCGCCACCACCGCCGTCGAACTGCATCCACACCGACGGTAGCACACCTCTGGTGTCGGGGGTGCCGCCGCTGGTGCGAACTGGCTCGCCGTCTTCGCAGCCGTCCTCGTCGTCATGCGCGCGCCAGCGAGCACAACCGCAGCCCTCTTCCTCATCTTCTCTTCTGCAGACTTCGTTGCACTCCATGCGGGGCTTCTTCGCAGCCCTGGGTAGCCCGCTGAGTCCCCCACTACCGGCGCAACAGGACTCCTCCGCCTTTCTTACCGCCACCGCAGCAACGGGCGCCACGGGTGGGCCAAGGGCAGCGCCGCCGTCCGCCTCTCCGCCGCTGTCGCCGCTGGCCAACGTGCATGCCCAATCTGCGGCTAGGCGAGTCAGCAAGGCCCCCTCCTCCCCCCGCCGCTCCCACCCCTCCTCCTCCACGCTGGCCGAGACGGTCATCTTTATCGATCCGCTGGAGATCATCGCGGAGGCGGCCATTTCGTTTGTGGACGTCGTCTTCGCCGCGCACGTTTCGGTAACGGGCAGCGGCACCGTGCAGTTCGTGAACTGTTGCTTCGGCCACCGCAGCACCTCGCAGCTGTGTCAGCAGTTCGTCTCCAACCCGCTGACGTCCGACACAGGCGTCAGTGCGAAGACCGACAGCGGTGCAACACGGCAGCATGCGTGCCCCACATCAGTCCCTGCGGGTGATCTAATGCAGCTAGTGACGGAGGACGTGAATAATGCCTGCGTGGACAGCTCGGACGACCCGGGTCAGTTAAGTGGATGGGCGGCTCCTGTGGCAAGCGCGGTGGATCATGCGTCTCTCTTGTCATCCGAGGACCATGGCGGGAGTGGAAATAAGCCGAGCCTCACCGACAGCAAACCGCTGGAGTGGACCTCGCCTTTGAAGAACGAGGCGGAGAGTAATAGTGGTGTGTTTGGCCCAAACACGGGCTTTGCGCTGCCCACCACGATGCGCATGATGAGCATGCGGCAGCGCAGCTCGCTCGCCAGCAACGTGTCGGGCCCTCCCGCCCTCGCGGAGCCGCCGAAGGGCAACGCCAATAGTAATACGAACACGAGTAAAGGATCACGCGCGGCTGCACCGTTGAACGCGGCGGCGTCGACGCTGGGCACGATGGCCGGCATCACCGACAGCGCGGCGACGAGTGTGCTGGACGTGCACGGCGGCAGCTACTGTGTGCTGAACCAGTGCGACCTCTACGGCGGTTGCGCGGGTGCCTCACTGGTGTGCCGCGACAACAGCCACAGCAGCGTGACAGACTGCTCGTTTGACGGCCCTTCCATCACGTGGGCCGCCATTGAAGTTCGCGACACGGCAGAGGCGACGATACAGTACACGAACATCAGGCAAGTGATGGGGGTGGGCGTGTTCGTGTCCAATCACGGACGTGCCACAGTGGACTCCTCCGTGATTGAGCGCTGCGGCATTGCAGGGGTGGTGGCGACGGATTACGGCACCGTCAGCCTGCAGAACACCGGCGTGGAGGCTTCCGTCAGCGGTGTCTGCGTCTCGCTGAGCTGCTCCGCCGAGGCGCAGATGATCGGCTGCGGCTTCACCACCCGTTTCACGTTGCCGCGTCGTGCGGCGGGTTTGATGCTGGTGGAGCACCTACACTCTCTCGGTGCCCTTCGCCCGGTGACGGACGCAGCCGGCACGACCAGCCCCGCCCGAGACTCCATCTTGTCTTCTGTTGGCAGCCCGCTGCTGCAGCACGCCCTGCACGCCGACCTGGAGAGTCTGCTGTGCTTGTGGCTGCTGCACATCGGCGCGTCGGCCGCGGCCCTCCCGACCTCCTCGCAGTCCCTCGTCCTGTGCGACCACGCCGTGGCGGTCGTGGCGGAGTGCGAGTTCACGTGCGCAATTGGGCTGCCGCGCCGCTCGCTTCCCCCCGCGACGGCGAACGCGAAAGACGGCAACGTGGTGGGCACCCACGATAAGGAGGAGAACGCCTCCTTCAACGGCAGTCACGCCGATCGCAGCAACGGCGCCATGCAGTCGCTTAGCGGCTTTCCTCCAGTTGCGGTGCAGACCGGCGGTGGTGCGGACCTCAAAGTACCCAACGCACTTGACCTAGTCGGTAGCAGCGGCAATAACAACCCTCTCACCGTTTCTCTTTCCGGTTCTTCCGTCACGCGTCGAGTGGCCGCGGAGCCGGACGAGTCGGAGATGCGGCGGAGTCTCACGCACGTGGCGATGGCCAAGCTTGAAAGGGCAGAGGACGGGGTGGACGATGATGGTGCGCCGCGGCTGTCGGATGCTACACCCCACGCGTCGTGCAGCTCGGTGAGGGCGTTGGCATCAACAGGGGTCGCCGCGCGGGCCGCGTCGTCGTCGCTGCTGAGCGGGCCGGGGCGCGCTGTCCTCAGTGCCGCGACGACGATGTCCTCCGCGTCGGCGGCGGACGACCCACGGCCGTTCCCGACCCCCACCTCGTGCGCGGGGAGCGGGTTCTCGCCGCTGCCGCTGCCGGTGCGGCGTGTCATTGCTGGCCTGCTGAGCTCCTACGTGATGGCGCGTGAGGTCTTCGGCGAGTACCTGGGTGATAAGCGACGCCTACACGCCGCCGAACGCGCTGTAAAAAATAGTGCTACGGGGGTCCCTTCACCGCTAAGTAGTTCCAAGAAGACGGACGTTGGCTCAGTATCGAATGCGCGGCAGTCCTTCGTCGGGGAACGGACATGCACAGAGCTCTTCCTCTCCTTTGAGGCGCTCACCGAGATGGACAACAAAGAGGACGACGAGGACGCCTCGGCCGTGGGACTCGGCCTCAACGGAGAGCGCTCCGCGACCAGCCGGCGGCTCAGCACCTTGTCCACCGCCGCCATGCTGACGCTGCAGCAAAGCCTACACCAGCTGGGCTGTCTTCCTGTGCTGATGGCACCGAATGGTGGGGTGTACCACATTGTCGCGTCGAACCAAGCCTCCCTCGTGCTGACCTCCTCCGTGCTGAGCCTGGCCCTGCCGCCGCAGCTGATGGTCACGTTGCCGAGTGCGTGGGCGTCGGCAGCCAGCTATTACGTGAGGGGGGCGGACGCCTTCCCCCCCACCATCCGCACCACCGCCGCGCCGCTGGTGGCGGCCGTGTTAGACTACCACGAACCGGATGGCGTCTCCCCGCACGCGGATCGCCACGAGCGAGACAGAGCAGCGCGGCAGCGGAAAAACGCGAAGGAGCCGCAGGAGCGGGTGAATCCGTTCTGCTCCATTTACACCCGGTCGAATGTCATTCAGTACGAGTGCGTGTCCATGACGAGCGCGCAGGCCGGCTTCACGAGGCAGGTCCCGCCACACGGCTCGCAAGCCCCCTCCGCCCGTGCTGCGGGTGGGGCATCACAGCAGCAGCAGCAGCAGGAGGAGGATGCGGAGGTGGGCAAGAACGCCGCTGTCGACGCGAGCAGCCGTCATGGTAACACAATAGGTGCACGGAACGAGAGCGGTGACGCGGAGGACGCAGAGGCAGTGGCGGCTGCCACTCAGCCGCATTCCGCACTCGTCGGGGGTCCTAGCGGCGGCGGCGACCACAACGATGGTTGGCCAACAAGAAGGAGCGCAACCGACGCGGCGGGAGTGGCGGAGGACGCTGGAAAGTCCCCACCACCGCTAAGTCCGCCCACTGCGTCGTCCAGCGCGGTCCAATACCCCCTCCCACACGCGCCAATGCAGCGGCAGTCGCCGGACCCCCACGGCGCACCGCCGGCCTCCGTTGAGTTCAACACCGCAGCG
This sequence comes from Leptomonas pyrrhocoris, assembly GCF_001293395.1. Classification (NCBI taxonomy): domain Eukaryota; phylum Euglenozoa; class Kinetoplastea; order Trypanosomatida; family Trypanosomatidae; genus Leptomonas; species Leptomonas pyrrhocoris. The sequence goes on from NW_015438369.1 coordinate 495,999, forward strand.
TGGGGCCTGGTGCTCATCACCCCGCAGGCTGCTCGCCACTCCGAAGCGCTGGACAAGGCGGTGCGAATGCAAGCAGAGCACTGGTGTAGAGTGGAGCAGACCGCCTCAGCCTCGACCACCGCCGCCGCCACACCCGCTACCGTCGGAGAAGGACCACTGCAGATACCGGCACCGCTGTGGAGGTCCAATTCGAAGGGGGCAGGGCGGCCGTCGTCGCCGGCAAGTACAAGCGCACCTGTGCTCACTGCCGGCACCACGGCGGACACGCAAGAGACGGCCTCCACGTCGAGCGCGCAGGTGCATCGCCTGGGAAACATATTCTTAAACATGGCGAACCCAGCGGAGCTGCTCAGCGTCACACACCCGGAGCACATCTGCTCGGCTTTCCCTACCTTTGCCAACGTGATGGAGCTGCCGGCGGCGCAGCACTACCCGGTGTATCCCGCGCAGGGGCCGCCCTCGTCTAACACGGCGCAGCGAGCAGCGTCGTCCCATCACGGCACGAACGCCACGATGGCGACGGCGGCCATCTCCAGTCCCGTGAACGTTCCCGCGACGACGGATTTTGTGGGGGGCGTCCATCGTCACCCAAGTGAGGTGGGACGCACCACGACGACAGCAGCAGCAAACGACTTTCATTCCCCCACCGCCTCTGCCGTGCCCGGCACGCCGCAGGGTGAGCGGGAGATGGGGCGCTTGCATGTCAACGCCGATATGCAGCGGCAGATGCTGCTCGACGACGTTGACGCACCGCCGTTTCTCGCTGCTGCTGCCGCGGCGGCAGGGTGCGACGAGGCGAGCGGCGGCGCGCCGAACACGCAAAGTCCGACGCACGTAGTCGCCGGCCGTGTGTCGCAGCCAGCTGAACGAACGAAGGTTGGTGTGTCTCACTTCTCGTCCACGGTGCCGCCGTCGTCAAATCGCTCCTCGGCCATGCAGGAACGCACCGCCTCTGCCGTCACCGCCACCGTGACCAAATCGAACCCGCTATCGATGGGTGAGGGCGAGGAGGAAGAGGAGCGGGAGGGGTCACGGTCGATGAAAATCACAAAGTTTAACGGGCCCAACGCACAGACCTCGGCGCACAGAAGCAACCTCAGCAGCCGCGCCTCGTCGCAGCGCGGCCGTCTTCACTTCCCCGAGTTTCCTGCGGGTAGTGGCAGTGACACGGACGATTTCGCCCTGTTGCCGACGGACACGGGTGCGATCCAACCCCCCTCATCGCCGCAACTGAGTATTCTAGATGTTGAGAGCGTCGGGTCCTCCTCCACCTCCTCGTCACGCAGTACCAGTAGTAGGAGCAGCAGAAATGACGGCGATAGCAACGGCGGTGGTGGGGGTCAGGGCAGCAATCCGGACAGCGGGGACCGTCGTCAACCGGAGAAGCGTCCAAAATGGACGTTACGGCGCGAACGGAGCGCCAGCAACTCGCATGACGCTGCGGAGGTGACGAGCGCTTCAGAAGGCGGGAAACAAATGGGAGGGAAAGAAGCGACGGCGTCGCATCGAGAAGCGCAACGGAGGGCGCGGCCGTGTACCATGCGTTCAGACCCAAGCTTCAATGCGGGGTCTGAGAATGGGGAGGGTGACGCATCCCAGTCGGAGTCGTCCAGCGGCAGCGGCAGTGAGGCACCAGGCGAAAAGAACGAGGACGTAGCGGAGGTCAAGAAACAACGCTATCACAACAAAGCCAAAGCCCCCACCGCAAGTCCACACCCTCCGCCGCACTCCACGGCACGGCGGCCATCAGCGTCCTTGTCGAAGAGCGCGTTGCAGCCGCAGTCGATGCTCCCGCTGCCGGTCTTCCAGCGCTCCCCGTCAAAGCCAGAGCTGAACAGCTTCGCTCGCCCGTCGCGGGGCGGCCCCCCACTTGTGGACCGCGCGGAGTCGCTTCATTCCTCCCCCTCGTCGAAGTCTCGGCTTGGCACCGTCTCCTCCTTGTCCTCGTACTCCTCCAAGCACGACCGCCACGACAGCCGACACCGGCTGCGACAGCGTCGCATCCCGCGGGCGACGGTGCAGTCGTCGTTTTCACCAAGCGAGACGCCTCCACGCGGGAGTCCGACCACATCAAATACCACGTCCAGCAGCCACCTCCATCACAATCCACTGAAGGAGGAGAGGGGAGCTGTGGAGGCTGCGGCGACTGCTGCGACGGCGGCGGAGCGCCCCGTGGCGCTGGGGGCGGCGATGGAGCGCATGGCGCAGCTGGAGGACCAATTACTGCAGATGCAGCGCATCTTGATGCAGCAGCAGACACAGGTGTCGCAGATGCACTCCGCCATCCTGCAGTCGTCCGGCTCGCAGCCGGAGATGGGCACCTTCGACACGCAGTCCTCGCTGTTCGCCCTGCCCTTCACCGCAAAAACGCCCATCGACGCGGCAGGGCAGGCGTGGGTGACGGCGAGGGACAGCCGGCGCACGCAGAGCGACAGCAACTGGAACAGCTTCAGCAACAGCAAGTTGCAGCAGCCTGCCACGCCGCACCGGACGCCGAACACGTTTGCACCGCACACACTCTCGCTTCACATCACAGCGGCCGAGACGGCACCGGTGGATGAGGAGACAAAGCAAAATGCCGGCGGTAAGACACCCGCCGTGCCGCCCCCCGCCCCACCCCCACGGCAGCCACTGCACCACTCGGAAAGAGCAGAAAACGAGGAGGGCAAGCTGCTTACCGCAGCAGAAGACAACGGCACCGCCGCCGCACCGGCTTCGTCGGGAAAAGCCGCAAAAAGCAGCAGCAGCAACAGCAGCAGCAACAACCAGTCGAACAAGAGCGTGGCCACGACGTCGACGAGCGCCCGGGCGCCCAACACACCCCAGCACCCACTGAATCCCCCGACAGAGGCGACTCCTCCGCAGATGACGCCCACTGCAGCAGCAGCAGCCGTTGTAGTGATGGACCCCTCTCCGCCGCGGTCACCGCCGCCGAATTTAACGCAGGTGCCGCCGCTGCGGGCCCGCGTGCGACGGCCCTCGACCGGCACCACCGTTGACCTCTTCCTCCTCGCCGCCGCCCAGCACAGCCGCCTCGGCACACTGGCGGCGGCCCAAGGGGCGGCTGGGGAGACGGTTGAGGGTGCGAACCTCACGGGGTACAACAACAATGTCAACAACACCATAATACAGTCGTTGAGTGCACCCCAGTACAGCACAGGGGCGGAGGACGTGGATGAGGACGCGGCGGCCGACGAGGAGGAGGAGGAGCGGCGGTGGGAGGAGGAGCTGCTCCGCCGCCTGCAGACCATCCATCGCGGCAACACCGGCGCCGACGGCCGCGGCCGTGGTGAGCGTTGGCGGGAGCGTTTTCCGTTTCCGACGTCTGCCCGTTCGATGGCTGCTGCTGGTGGAGGGCCGTCCGCTTCCAATGCAGGCCGTCGCGATCACGCAGGGGAGGCGGCGATCGGTGAGGGAGAAAATGGAGCGAAGGACGATGCGCAAGAAGAGGAGATGCATGATGGCGTCTTCGCGGACCACGACGCCCTGCCGGCGCACCACCCCAGCAGTCCCACGGTGGCCTACGAGCCGTGGCGAACCACGGTAGCCACGGGAACCCGCTACGCGCACCGGCCGCCGCCGCACCCCTACTGCGCCCCGCATCCCTCCTCTTCCGCCCGCGCCGCCGTTGCTGCCGTCAACAACAACGTGTCGCCAGATCGGGTGGATGGAAATGGCGATGCGGGCGAGCAGCCGCCCCTGCGCTGGCGTGAACCGGCGCCCCCGCCTGCGCTGCACACGCCGTGGGACACCGCCGGCACCTACGCGTCCTCCTCGTCGCCTCGGTCGCCACGCGCACCTCGCCCGCACCGGCCGAACTCCACCCTTGTACCCCCAACAGCCTACGCCGAGACGGCCAACGCCGCGCCGCTCTCCCCCACCGTCTTCTTCTCGCCCCTCCGCGCCTCCAACGCGCCGACGGCCACGACGACGATGACGTCGCCCACCGCGTACGGTGCTGGCGGCTGCGGCCCTCCTGGGCTTTACCTGTGTGGCCGTCGCCGCAGCGGTCACCCACGCAGCCCCACGCAGCCCGCATCACCTCCACACCTGCAACAACCGCCGCCATCGCAGCAGCAGCGCACGACCCCGGCCACGCCCCATCTCCCCCCCTCAAGTCGCATCGCTCACCTGCACGAGGATTACATACACGACCAGTACGCACGTGCCGCGTGGGACGCCGTGTTGACGCAGTCGCGTGCGCGGGAGCGGGAGGGGCAGCGGCTGACCTCACTCCGGCAGTCTGGGCAGGTGCACCGCCTTTATACCGGACCGGTGCGAGAGCGGGTGTACCGTGCCTCTGTCCAGGCACGGCCGTCGCGCGAGCAGCTCTACCGCCGGCACGGATGCACCTTCACGCCAAAGATTAATCAGGCGCAGAATGGGCCGCGTCGTACAACGCTGCAGAATGGCACGCCTCGTGGGCCGCGCAACCGTCCGCAGCGTGGCGCCGGTTCGCCCATCACCCCTGCGCCGGTGTCTTCCGCGCTGCCGTCGCACAACACGACGATGACATGTGATGATACCACGTCGTCGATTAACACGCAACGCTCCCATGCCAGTCAGCGTGGTCGGCCGCCGCCGAGGTGACACGTCTGCGCATAGAGCGTCCTATACAGGGCTTGTTGGGTTTGTGTGGGGTCGTTGCACCACCGTGTCGTTTTTCTTTTTTTTTTGCCTCATTTTTTTTTTCCACTGCTCTGTTCCATCCGGGGCGTATAGACGCTACGTCATGCCGCACTTCTTTCCGTGTTCGTGTGCGACTTTGATACAGCAACGTTTGGAGTCGACCCTGCTCATCAGAAGTATACAGGTTTTTTGGAAAAAATGATGTAGAGCGTCCCTCAAGGACTTGCTGCAACAGGGCGGAAGGACGTGTCTGGCGTCCTTTGCCGCTGCATTTTTTTATTATTGTCTTTCACTTCCCTCCGTTTCGCGCGGCATCGACTGACAGCTACGACGACTTTTGGTTGTTTTGGCGTATTACACCTTTCCTTCTCTCTTTTTCTAAATGGCAAATCTTTCTATTCCCCTCCAATTTCGTGTGTCTTTTCTGTTTTTGCGTGTAGTTTCTCTTTACTATTCCTATTATTTTTTCCTTGTTTCTGCTTTCGTTGTTTCCGAACGCGTACGTCTCCACCTCGATGTCAGTCAATTATGTTCGCCCTTTTTATTACTACTATTTTGCTGTTGGCTTGTCTTGCATTACACTCATGTATATATTCTTTTGGTTCGATGAGTGCTTGTGTTTTACTTCGCCGGAAGAAAAATAAACGCCACCTTCCTTGTACCTTCCTCCATCGATGCGTTCAACATACATACATACATATATATATATATATATATATATATGTATATGGTTTTCTGCCTTACATATTGTTGTTTTTTTTTCAAAATCCCTGTTCTTATGTCTCCTTTCAACCGGCTCTTGCGCTGTCTCTTCTTCTTTCCGTCATGTACTTGAACCTCGCGCTCTTCTCACTGTCTTGTCGCTATCGACTTTGGGAAAGTTTTTTTTCTTTTTCTGTGTGTTGCCGCGACATGTCTTTGTCCGGCTTTTGTTGCTGCCCTCCTTGTTTCGGGATACATGCTCTTAACTGGGATAGCCCGTGGGAAAGCTGCTGTGAGAAGTGGTCAAATCGCTTCTTCTCTCTTGTATTTTCTTTTGTTTTTCATACCCAGCTCCTCTATGCTTTCAATGTACCTTACTTATGCGTTCTCTCCTGTGTGGAAGCGCCCCTCTAACGCCGTTCATCCCCAATAGCTTCCGTCTAGCGGACAGTGAAATATATATATGTTTGTTTTCTTCACTGTCGCCGTTTCTGTTCTTATTGCGCCTCCCTGGGCGAGATGGATTTCTCAGAAGGTTCCACCACTACGGAGTCGGAAAGACAAAATACAAAAACAGATTTGTGCGGTGAGACGTAAAAGTGGAAGAAGGGGAGAGGGGGGGGGGAGGCAGGGACATCGGCACTAAACCACCACCGGCGAGCACGGATGGGGTGACCCCAGTAAATGCAGAGAAGCCATTTTTGTTATTATTACACAGGCATCTGATTGTTGCTACCGTCGTAGCGCTTTTCTCCCTCTTTCTCATCCTTCAGTTTGGCTGCGGATGATATGTGGACTGGCAATGGCGCATGCAAGAAACGCTTTACTGTAGGTCCATGTTTCTTATTATTTTCTGGGTGGCGTCGTGACGGTGCAGTGCGTTTTGCTGACGTGGTGCGTCGTCTCAGCGAGTAACACAATTTAGGCTCTTTTTTTTGTTTTGCACGTCTGACCACGTCTTTATCACCGTCTTTCTCCTCTCCCGCTTTTCGCTTTCTCCCTTGTTCTCCGCTCTGGTCAAACTCGTGTGAACGTTCGCTGTTGCACGCATTCTGCACCGTTGAAACTTATGTCTTTGCTGATGGAGGACGAGAAACACTCATTCGTCCCCTTCTTCCACCTCGTTCTATTCTAACTACAGTATTCTTGTAGTTTATTTATTTATTTTCTGTTTATTGCTTTGCATTCTGTCTAATGCCGCTGGAACGTGTCAACTTAGCTCGTGGCACGGGCGATGCACCGGCGGGTGCGTCATCAACCGATAAGTTCGCGGCGACGCCGGAGGAGCTGCGTGCTATTCAAGAAAAGATGAAGGACCCGGTGTTTGTGGAGCTCATGCACGACTACATGAGGTCGCTCGAGGACCCAGCGACCCGCCAGGAGGAGGAGGCCTACTTGGAGCAGGCAGAGCGGGAGGCCCGCGAGGGCGGCGACTTCAGCTTTGAGTTCGTCTTCCCTCGTGCCGCCTACGTGGTGGAGCTGCTGGAGCCGTCCAACGCACGCGTCACCGCCGCCGAGGCGAAAGGGCTCGGCGTAGCAGCGGCCTCGACACCCGCAGCGGATGCACAACAGGCGGTGCGGTCCTTCTTGAACGTTTGCCAGAGTGACAAGGTGAAAGCCTTCACGGAGCACACCACGGGTGACCGCAGCGGCAGCAACTGGGAGGTGCCGGTGTCCGTCTCGCAGCGCAGAGTGGAGGTGTACAACCCGGTTGCCGCTGCACCATCCGCGCAGATTCCCGCCGAGTACGCCGCCTCGTCTGCTGCTGCATCGGATGCGTCTTCTTCGCCGTCGCAGCTGTGCATCGTGCACGATGTGGTCTTTCACCCCGCCACGCTGGAGCTGGCAGAGCGCAGCAACCGATTCATGTGCTTCTTGACGGAGATCGCGGTGGAGCACATTAACAGCGGGTACGGCGAGACGAACGGATTCAGGTTCCGCCGCCTGCCGAGCAGCGTCGTGTCCATCGGCACCCCGCAGAACCAAACGGTGCGCTCGAGGAAGGACGCCGATCCTTTTGCGGTCGACCCGCGCGATCCGGTGCTGCGGCAGCCCACAAAGCACTTCCCAGAGAAAACAATAACGGCTCCTACCACGAAAAAGAACGCGAAGGACTCGTCCTCGAAGTCGGAGAAAGAGCGGTGTGAGTCAACCCCCACAGCAGCATCAGCAGCAGCAGTGTCAGGTCCCACCACCGCCACGGCCGCCTCCACGTTAGATGAAGCGAAGCTACCTCCGTACACCATTGCCCACCGCGGCTCCATCGATCTGACCGATGCGTGGCGCTGGTCCGTCTCAGACAAGCGCATCGGCGTGCCGGAGGAGTTAATTGTGAAGCTCACCTTCGCCGACGTGCGACGGGCGGCCGCGCTGGACATCACCATCACATCCGACGGGCACGCCGTGCGCATTGACCGCACCGAGGGCCAGCCGTGCTACGAGGGAGAAGTGGTGCTGCCGTTCACGGTGGAGGAGGTGCCGGCAGAGGCGCAGTTCGACCGCGCGCGCGGGGTGCTGACGCTGACGCTGAGGGTGGTGCCTCCGGCGCGGCCGGACGGCGTGCCGACCGCAGAGGAGCTGCGCCGGACCCTCCCCGGTGGTGGTGGTGCAGGCGGTGCCGCGAAGGAGGAGAAGAGGGAAAGGGAGGGGGACAGTGGAGAGCCACAGCAGGCTGTGGTCTCTAGGGCAGAGGCTACAGCTACGGCGTCCACCATCGAAGAGGACAAAGCTGCAGTGGAAGCATCGCGGCCCGTCGATCCTCCACCACCTTCAGCGGCGTCGACGAACGTGCCGACCGCAGCGCCGTCACCGCAGGATGACGCCGCGACGATGGGAAAGGCTTGTGAGGCGCCGGAGTCGAAGCCAGCGTCCGGCCCAACACCAACATCGGCGCCTGCAGCGTCTGCCGCCTCGCACAGCAAACCGGAGGTTGCTCACATTGGCAATCAAGATCGTGTGGCTGCCATGATGGCGCAGGTGGAGGCGGCGAGAGCGGCGCGTGTAGCCGCTGCTGCTGCGGAAGCTGCGATGGAAGAGGCGGCGGCGGAGGAAGCCCGAGCGACGTTGCGCGCCACCGATGATGCGGTAACAGCGGGTGACACCCACTATCCCAAGGAGGCACCTCGGAAAGATAAGGCGGCAGCAGACTCTGCTAGGCCACCAGCTCCACGTGCGACACAGGAGGGCGTCAAGGAGAGAAAGGAAGAGGAGGGTGACATTCCATTCATCCGCAAAGCGGCTGCACTGTCCACCGCAGCCGACGTGCGGACGGGCGGGACGGCGCATGTGGGCGACGACATCGACGCGGTGCGGACGCGTCAGCAGGCGTGGGCGGCCATGATGGAGGCGGAGATGCAGGCGGCGAAGGCGCGCGAGGAAGCCGACGCGGCAGCGGCGGCTCGTGCGGCGGAGGCTCAGGCCGCTAAGATACGTCGGAAGCTGGCTGCTGAGAAGGAAGAGGAGCGTCTGGAGCAGCTGACACAGGCGAAGCGGGATGCCCTGCCGCTGTCTAATAAGTATATCTTTGCCGTTGACTAATTGACAGGCGCGAGGGAGAGGAAGGAGAGGAGGGGTACGCTCCACAGTCCTTTGGGGCCCTCTCTAGCTCTCGGCTGGCCGTTGTGGTGTCTCCGCGAGGTCGTTTCTGATTGAGACTAATCGGACAGTTTTCCGTCGGTGTTTACTTTCTTTTTCTGTCTCACGATGTAATTTAGGCTGCGGAACACACATGCGTAATAAGAACCACAAAAGCGGTAACCCCGAAAAAGGGAAGTGCTCTGTAGGCAAGATCTAAAAGATAGTTATTTATATGCTCTTCATTCGTGGCGCAATCAATTTTATGTTTTTCTGAGAACGTCTTCGGCTGCTGCCGTGACAGGTGGAGTGGAGAGACAGCACGTCGTGTTGCTCTCTCGTGGTGTTTTATTATTATTATTATCTATCTGAAGTATTTTTGCGTAGTTACTCTCCCTCTCTCTCTCAGCATCGCAAATCCTTCCCGCTCGGTCCTTCTTTAAATATGTTTCCACTACTATGATTGCCGGTGTTATCGTATATATCTGCTCTCACGCACAGCGATTTGAACACACACACACACACACACACACACACACGCATACGAAGAAACATTACACACTCGTAGAATAGAGGGGGGAGAGAGCGCAGCCACCTCAACTCCTCGCGGTGCAGCAATAGGTAAGCAAACACCAAGCAACACCGTGCCCCACCCAGTCTGCTGAATCAAGATCGGCTGCGTCCACATTTAAAGAGAAAAGATACGAAAGTTCCGTCGGGGACATTGAGAAGCGACAAGAACAAAAAATAAGAGAGCTGCGTTTACCAGATACAGCTCCGTCTTGTTAGAACGCCACTCATAGAAAGAACAAACAAATTCCTGGCAGGACACGCCGTGAGGATAGAAGGAAAGCTGCATTAAGGGACCCTTTTTTTTGGTTACAGAGACACGCTTCTCGCGGATCTTTTCTCCACACACACACGAGATAGTATGCCGCCCACTGCCTCGGTACGCGCTCCCGGCGCCACGGCGGAGCCTCCCACTGCGCCATCTTCCTCCCCCACACGCACCCACAGCTCCGTCCCTCCACCTCCGACAGAGAGCAACACAGCGCCGCCGCCGCCAGCAGCAACGTTCGCAACGGACGTATGCTACTTCGATCTCGTGCACTCTCTCTTACTTGATCAGATTAAAAGCTCGAACAGCGGTGCGGTGCTGATCCTTCTGAGTCTGCCGGTGGTGGCAAACGCTCCGGTATTTTGGCAGACGTGCACGTACCGCGGCGGGTTGGTGGCTGCGTTGCTGCTGCACGTGATGGAGCACACCGGACAGACGACGGTCACCGCGGCACGACCAACAGCGAACAACACGAGCGACGGTGGTAGTGGTGGTGCTGATGGAAACACAGAAACGACGTCATCGGCGTCTTCTGCTTCCCTTCCCACCTCAACGCCAGCTACTGCTGCAGTGGCGCCCCTTACAGCACACGATTTGTTTAGACTACTGCATCACTGCGTTCCGGCTGGTTCGAGGGGCGATGCTACGCATAATTACATGGGTGCTGGCGTCGCACCAACGCCGCAGAGGACTTCGCCATGGCAGCAGGGGAGGAAGGACGGCCCATCACCAACTGCGTCAGCGTATGCGACGGCGCTGTCCCTGCTTCTGCGTCATTGGAGGGACCCTCAGGCGCAAACGCTTTCTCATAGTAAAGCTGGCGTCAGTGAGGACCAACATGAGCACCATCACGGCGACAGCGCCGCTGTCCAGGACGACAGGGACTTGCAGCTCTATCTGCGCAGCGTCTTGCGTGAGTTGGAGTTGATGATCCACAGCGTACACGAGCGGCAACCTCAACGCTCAGAAACTGCCGATGCCGTTAACACAAACCCACGCAAGCGAACACGCGCGGAAGACGGAGAGTTACCAGTGCACCCTGACTTGAAACGTGCACTCTCCGTTGACCTTGCGGCTCTCGTGGCGGTGCTGCAGGAGCACTTCTCCAACTTCACCTACGTCAATCCTTTCTTCTCGCAAAGCGCAGCGGGAAAGCACATCGTGCACGGTGGGAGCTGCAGCAGCAGGGGCGGCGGCGGTGGCACCAACTCTGTGCGCGATGCCACGACGACGACGATCACAACTCTGATGGCGGACATCGACCCATCAGCGTCACCTGGCGCTCCTCCCTCGCTGCTCACCGCCGCGAAGGCGGTAACAGAAGACGAGAGCAGCGGTGATGCCACGGACGAGGGCAGCAACGACACGGATGAGGAAGAGGATGGAGAGGTGGATGCCGTGACGATGCTGCAACGTCTGCCGGCCATCACCGCCACTCGCTGGGCGATTCCTGCAGTAGCAGCGGCCCAAGTGACGGGCACAGAGAGCATCATCAATAGAGGAAAATCGGCAGACGCTGTGCGACACGCCATTGTCTCGAACGCGCATAGAAGCAGCTCCTTATCGATTCCCTCCGCCGGGGCAGCAGCGGGGGCGGCGAATGACACCGGCACCGCGCCCACAGCATCGCCGCAGAACGCAGAAACGGCCCGCGTGTCCGCCGCCATTCGCGCCTTCGACGCCTTCACCGCAGCACTGGAGCAGCGACCTCCTGACGCAAACGGCGGTGGTGGCGGCGATGACGGCTTCACAGCCGCACAGCGGCACCGGGGCGAGATCCGCGCATCCACCGCCGCCGCTGCCTCTGCTGGTGCTGCGGCTGCTGCTGTTTTTTCAACCCCAAGGAAGGGGACGGCAGCCCCCACCGCAAGACCCGACGAAAAGGTCCGCCGCACGCACCGCCCACCGTCTGCTCCTTCAGCAAAAGCGACAGCAGCGGCCGCACCAGCGGTGGAGATGCTTAATCCACGCACAGCGGCGCCGCAGGGCAACACGCGTGTGCCGCAACGCCGCTACAAGTTCAGTGTGCAGGAGGACTCCGCCATTATGCACGGCGTGGCACTGTTCGGCCAAGGCTCCGGCGCCTTTAATCGAATCTACGACGCCTACCGCACAGTTTGGCTGGCAGGCCGCAAAGCGGTTCACCTGTACGACCACTGGCGAGGCGCGCTGCGTCGGCGTGCCGTGGCGGCAGTGAGCGAGGAGGTGATGAACGCGGAGGGGTCGAGGGAGGACAACAGCGCTAAATATGGGTCGGCTGCTGCGGTGGAGGGGCAACCACTTTCCCACGCAGGGGCGCCATCTGTGTGGGCGCCGCAGGAGCTAAGCTCTGACATCGAGGACTCCGACGCAGAGGACCCCAAATCGTGAAATAGTGTGTACACGCTTTTTATTATTATTGTTTCGTAGGGTCTGACAGCGTAGATGGAGCTCCTCCTTTTCTCGTCCGCCGGCGCAGCGGTGGGAGCGCGTGCTTGTCGGCGTCGTTCGGCCGAATCTTTTCCTCTTTCCCCCTTTTTTTTACGCACCTGCCCGCACTTTCCGCTACGGTTCGCTCGGGGAAATCGCAACGTGCAGACAGAGTCCATACGTAAAGTGCCTTTGATGTTGCGGAAACCAGCTGCTGTGCGAGACATCAACAACAAATAAAAACGATGAACTATCACGCAGATTGACCTATTCTTTTTTTCTGCTGCTGCTGTTGCTATTAAATCCCAATGTGCGTATTCATCTCTCCCCCAAAAACGCGTTGGTATTTGACCCGCCGAATCGTGAGAGGAAGGAGGCTCCTTGATGTTGTTATCCCTCAACTGTCGCTACTCTGATTTGTACGTTCGCTCCCATCCGCATGTGTTGGTCTCCATCGACAAACTGCTCACCATTGGCAGCCACCTTTTCGAATAGGCTGTACTTCAGTTCGCTCGAACGCACGCATCGGTGCAATTCCAAACACACACGCACACGCACAGCCATCTCGCTTATGTAAGTCCACGTTCACATCAATACACACGTTCATAGCCTCGGATACACGATAATAACAATAACGATAAAACAAATCGAAAAGCATGTCGACGACGACGGAAGTTTCACCAACGCCGATTCCGCTGTGGCAGACGCTTGGCATCTCCGGCGGTGCCGGCATGTTCGCCTGGTGCTTCACCCATCCCTTCGAGATGTGGAAGAACACCGTCATGATGGCGCCGCCTGGCACGAGCCAGCTTTCCTCTCTCAAGGCGACGGCCAAAAAGGGTTTCTACACCGGCCTGTGCAGCGGCCTGATGCGGCAGGTCGTGTACACGACCGCACGCCTCGGGTGCTACCCCATTTTCCGTGACGGCATTCTGCAAGGCGAGGTGGCGATGGGGTTGAAGAAGTCTGCGGATCCGCTGCATGCGTCGGTGTTAGATCGTGCCGTCGCTGGCGCCAGCGCCGGTGTCTTCGCCTCCTTCCTGTCCTCGCCGGTGGAGGTGTGCCTGGTGCTGCAGACCACCAGCAAAGAAAAGTTGTCGGTGCTTCAGGCGCTGAAGTGCGTGCTGTCCAATTCTGGCGTGACGGGCTTCTGGAGCGGCTTCGGCGCCCTCGCCTCGCGTGCCGCGCTGGTTGGCGTGTCGCAGGTGGCGGTGCACGATCAGGTGCTGACGATGCTGCGCAAGCAGAACGTGAAGCGCCCGTCGCCGCTGAACGACAACATCGTCGTGAACGTCGCGAGTTCCATCACCGCTCTGATTTACAGTGCCGTGACGATGCCGGTCGAGGTGGCGCGTGTGCGGATGTCGGCGGAGGCGAAGCTGGGCACGGGTGTGGAGCGGAAGTACCACAACGTGGTGCAGTGCATTGGTCGCATTGCGAAGGAGGAGGGCGTGCTGGCCATGTACGACGCCTTCTTTCCTTACTTCTGCCGGTGCACGATGCACACCATCCTCTGCTTCTTTACTATCGAGTACGTCACGCGCACGCTCAGGGAGAAGAAGGCGGCGGCGAAGTCTGCGTAGAGGAAACGGGACGGTACAAAGCGCAGCTGTGGTGCATCGATCGCATCCCCCATAAAGATCTGCGGCGAGGGCCGCCGCGTCATTTTTGTTTTTGTTTTCTTCCTTGCTCTTTCTCTCTCCTGCCGCCGAGCACAACAGCACATCGGAATGGGTGCAGCTGAACGCCTTGACACACTCCAACATCGACAGCGGCCTCAGCAACAAAACAACAGCAACAGGGTCATTGAGAGGAGCGTAAAAGGAGGAGGAGGAGGTGTTCTTTTGGAAGTACACGCGCTTTTTAAATTGTTGTTGTAAATGTTGAACGAATCAACCGTGCAGTGACGCCTACGGGTTTCTTTTGTTTTTCTTATTATTGTTTTCTACCTATAGGAAGAGTAGGCGGACGTAAAGGCGAAGGAACCTGAAACCAGTAGTAGGAGCTCTAACATCAACAACAAAAAATCTGACGCTTTATGTCGTGGTTCGAAGCGCTATTATATATATTTCTGAGAAGCTCTCTGGTCTTCACCACTAATCTGAGTGTAGGTGTATCCATGGAGCTAGACGAGCTCTGCCGACGTTCTTTTTTTTTTCCCTATTTTGGCGCTTTGTCTTTTGAGGATCTTATGATTTTCTGATAAGCGTGTGAGGCGCAGTGGTCTGTGGCCTTCCCCCGATAACTACTTAGTCTCCTTTCACCCCCACATCATTGGATTCCACAAACAGATGTACCTATTTACAGGTGTTGCTGCTCCTCTCTTGCCTAGTGTTGAAGAACCTCTGTTTTCATTCTTATGTTTCTTGTTTTTTTTTTCTTGTAATGTTCACTAATTTCGTTAAGTTGTTTGTTTGCTGAACGGCAGCTGAGGAGTGTGAGCGGTTCATCGTCGACGCTGGCTGTCTTCGTGCTTCTTATATTGACCGCATCTCCTTTCCGAGTACGCACGTGCAGATGTTGCTCGTGTATTTTCCTTGTGTAGTGGCTCGTGCTGTGGAAAGGGAGCGAGCGAAGATGGATGGGTTTGGCATGCGGTGGGGTGGGGTTTGCAAGGGCAGGAAACTGAGCAACGAAGGTGCACCACGGGACACCTCAACGCTTGAGAGAACGGGAGAGGGAGGGACGAAGAGACATCAGAGAATCGTGTACGGCCCTCACAAGGCACAGAGCTGCGAAGGAAAATATAATATGATCCTTCCTCAGCGATCTTCGTCGTCTCTCTCTCTTCTGTTAAGAGTCCGGATTCTTCTCTTCCCCTGTATACCGTGACCCTCGTTCTATTCCATTCACGTACACTCCTCTCGCTGAAGCGACACGTGTGCGCCAGCACGGAAACGGCAAACTCCAACGCAACAACAACGGCAAAGAGAAAAAAAAATATAAAACAGAAGAGCGAGCTGCATGTGTGTCAACGGTAACGCTTTCGAAAAGGCAAAGGGGGAAGTACATGGACACACACACACACACGGCAGATGGGTGGTACTTCTCTTCTCCTTTTCCTTCCCTTTTTTTTTTCTCTTTCTCAGTTGAACTCATTGCTTTTTTGTTTTCTTTCAACGTCGTTACTCCCGATGAGATCAAAAGAAAAGTCACTACGTTTTCCCTCTTCCACCCGAAGCAGACAACGAAGGAGCCGTGCGTCGTCTGTTTCTGTCGTTGACCAAAGAAGACAGCCGAGCACGGTGTCGGGTGGGAAGGTGAGCTATATAATATATCTAAAGGAAACTCAACGAGGAAAACATGTATTCAAAAGGGGTCTTCTTCCTTTTTTTTTTGATTCAAAAGAAGAAGAAAGAAAACGACGAAGGAGAGAGCCGCAGGCTGTCAAGTGTCCGATGTGTGCTGCGACTCGTCACTCTCCCACGCGCTGGTGTCGCCCGGGAACGCTGTTGTGTGCGTCTCAGCTGCGGCGCTTGGCTCTCTGCGTGGTGAGATGTGCTGCTTCCCCTCTCCACCTTAGGCGAAATGGGCGATATGTGCTGCCGAATGCGGAGTTCTTCTGTCGTCCACCCCTTAAAAGAAAGAAAAAACTTTTCATCTCCCTCTCCTCCTCTCTCTCCCCTGAAAGCACTCTCCTCCTAACTCTATTATTCTTCAGTACGAATCATCCGTTTCTATTCGCCTACACGCTCTGTCTGCGCTGCCGACACTCGTTTTTTGCCGTTTGGGTTCACGAGCGCAACTTATGCGGAGACGGGTGCGTTGTATGCCGTCGTTCTTTTACTCCTGAACATTACGCGCGCTGACTCTAGCGAGACATGATGGGAACGGCACCGCTGGCAAGCACACCGGCGGAGGCGGAGTCCGTGGAGGTGTACCGGCGTTACCCACCACCGGAGATTCTCCAGCTCGCCGCCCGGCCACGAGCGAGCCCCGCGCCGCCTTTGTGTTCCGCCTCCTCAGCGGATCCCGTTACACCGCGCCATCGCAGTCCAGCCGCCTCGCCGCCCCCCTCCGCCGCCTCGCCTTCTTCGTCTTCGCAACCTGCCGAGGCATTCCAAAACAAGGACGATGGCGCACACGTGCGCGTCGACGAGCGCGCAGCGGCTGAGTGCGGCGAGAACCAAACAGGAAAGCACAAGCCCACGTCGCACGTCTCCGTGCGGCTGCGGTGGGGCGTTGAGGCGGACGACCTACGCCGTGTGTATGAGCTGCACGAAGATGCCTTCCCCCTGAGCTACGAGCCCGCCTATTATGAGCACCTGCTGAACCACGATACGTGGATGGGGCTGGTGGCGACGGTGACGCCGAAGGCGTATACGCAGTGGGTGGACAGAGCGGCCACGGAGGAGGTGGAAGAAGGCGAAGAAGAGGAAACAAAGAAGGCTGGCGATGACGTGCCCTTGGCGTGGTTTCCAGGCTACACACCCTCGCCTGCGGAGGCGGCGACTGGCCCACGTCCGGTGCCGCCGTCAGCCTCGCAGCGGCCGCTGACGGTAGAGATGTGTAACGAGCGAGCGCAGGTGGACAGCATGCTGACGGAGTTGGAGTACATTGCACACCGCCGGCAGCGCGCCGAGGCAAAGACTGCGGAGAAGACTCAAAGCTACGGCAGCAGCGGCAGTCGTTCGGAGGACAAGAAAAATACTCCGGAGGATGACGACAGTGCGTACACGGAAGTTGTCGGCTTCATTCTGGGCCAGTGTGGCTACGCCCGCCACGACGACGGCCACCTCTTCACCAACCCCACCTCCTACATCGGCTCCTTCGTCGTCGACCCGCGCTTTCAGTGCTGCGGACTTGGCAGCGCGTTGCTGCAGCGGTATCTGATCTACGCCACGCAGCAGCGTCCCCTCTACGCACAGGACTACTTGCACTACGATGAACGAAAGCTGATCGCCATGCTGGTCCAGGCACAACTGAAGAAGCGCAGCGGCTCTCCGTCAACCGCAGACGCAAACGGCAACCACAGCCACAACGGCAGTGGCAGTAAGGGCGATAACGTCGCCGCTGCAGCTAAGTATGCAACGTCGGGTCCTTCATCCGCATCAGCACCGTCCCCACTGCCGTCCCTGTTCTACCAACTTGTCTCCGCCTACCTCCCGGAGACGCTGGCCTGGTGGGAGGACCGGCAGACCCGTCAGCGGCTGCGGGAGCGCGGTCTCTCCGAGGACCAAATCGATGCCCAGCGCTTTCGTGATCTGCTGGCGCCGGACGTGCTGACGGACGAGGAGGCCGACGAGGTGCGCCGTGACGCACGTCGCTTTGTGGTGCAGACCGGCACGCGGGAGGTGTGGCTACACTGTCTGCCTGGAAATGCGAAGGCGAATCTGCTGTATGCCCGCCGCGGCTTCCGGCTACATCGCCTATTGAGGGACTACTACAATGTAGACGAGGAGAAGTACGATGCGTATTTGTTGATGTACGTCTCCCCAGCGGTGGTGGTAGGGACCGATGATGGACTCGTCGGGGCTACGCAACACCCACTTGCCGTTGCTGGTGCTGCTGCTATGGGTGCTGAAATGGATTCTGTGATGCAGCAGCAGGACTCGGAAGGTTTAGCACAACTCAACAATACCATTAGTGCTTCCGCCGCCGCCGTAGTAGTCGGTGAAGGAATGCGCCGGCGCTACACGAATCGTACCACCGCGGGCAGCCCGGAGCAAGCGGCGACCGCTAATGACAGCGGTGCTCCTTTGCCCTTCACGGATCCCACCGCCGGAATTGCCGTGGCTGCGGTCCACCGCGATGCTTCTTCCGCCTCTTCTCTACCGCCTGCTGATAGTAGTGTGGAGAGCAACACGGATGCAGTGTGGAAGACACCTGCAGTTTTTTCCAGCAACCCTTCTGTTTCTGCTGCTGCTGCACCGTCAAGCGGTACGCGCCGCTCCCTCGGCAACGCGTCCTGGCTGACCCCACGCACCTACCCCGTCGTGGCGGACATTATCTTGTGCACTGCCGCGGAGGGACAGGCGGAGTGGCGGCGACGCGTTGGTGGCTCCGGGGATGTGACGGGGCAGCGTTCGTGGTGGGAGACGGGCCGTGAGGTGGTGTTCTTGGCGAACGCCATCGGTTTGTTCTGCGCGGTGCTGTGGCTTACCTACAACGTGGGCGTGACGGGGAAGGTTGAGTAGCGTAGCGAGAGGCGACGGCGGTGGTCCGTGCAAGAAGCCAGCGCTGCCGCGGCGACGCGTACTTCTCTCTTTTTGCCTTCTTGAAGAAGAAAGTCCCGCTGCGGCTCCGTCCCTTTTGCGGCGGTGTGTCGCTGACGTCTTCTTTTCTCTCTCTCTCTCCTCTATTCCATGGCACCCGCTCATGGGAACTGAATCGCCGCCCGCCCCCCCCCCCCCCCCCCAAACCGCCACGACGATGTGCTCGTGCCGCAGGAGCGTGAAGGCAGGACGCGTCACTAAAACACGCACAGAACGAAAACTCTTGAAATAGAAGACCCCTCTTCGACTGCGGAATAGGGAACAGGTTACAATGCGACCGGTACCTCCCACACAAGGGAGCCGCCTCGTGTCCCGCAGAGATGGCCTTTGCTAATATAGTGGCCTCAACGCGCATAGGACGACGGTGCGGCGTGACACGCTGGCCACCACCGCCCGCAACAACGCACCTTCATCTCTTCTGTTCGTGTTTTCTTCCCCGACTTCATCGCCGCCTTCTCTCTCCTCTCTCTTGCCTTTTGTACATTTACTCGAACGTCTTGGCGCGTGTGCGGCGGCTTGTCATTTAAGAAGCGGCCGCTTTGGCGTCGGCCAAGTGTATTGCATTCTTCTTATTATCTTTTTTTTGTTTTGTTTGTTGATTCCTTCCTTCGTGGCTTCTTCGTAGATTGGGTCTTCCGTGAAACACACAACCACACAACCAGACACACACACACAAGCTCACAGTTTCCCTCGCTCTGCCAAAAGAGAGAAAAACTAATACTTATACGGCAGGACAGGTGCCTATTGAATGATTTAGCAAAAGAAACATATCACACGGTTCTCCAACTCTAATGATTGTGACCGCCAGAACTCATACGTCCTTTCTCCGCAAAACTTTCACGTGCTGCCGCCGTTTTATTAAATCTTTTTTCGTTGTTCCTTGCCGGTTTTAATATAGATTTGTTTTGTAAGTCTAAGTTGTCTGCTTCTCCTCCTCTTTTCTTCTTCTATATCTCTCCTTCATGTATTACAGCGAAATTGTTGCAGAGGGCAAAAACGATCACCGCTTTTTGTTGTTGTTGTTGCTGTTGGGTACTCCCACCTACGTTTCCGTTTTCTTTCTTTCGCTCTTCCGTTTTGAATCACTTTCTACTGTCATCACTTTGAACTTCACCGTTCATGTCCTACAGCGTTCCTCGCGCCGCCCCGACAAGCCGGTCCACGGCTCAAGGCAGTACCCCCAACGGACGCGCGCAGGGCAACGGCACGTTAGGCGCCATCGCCGGACCCAAGATGCTGCCGGCCACGAACACACACACACAACGCATGCCGCGTGTCACGCTGAGCCCCACAACGCGTGTCGCCTCCGTCGGCGCTGCGCACCCCTCCACAGCGTCGAGCACGACGCCGCCCAACTCCGCCCGCGCGCTCGCCCTCCCCCCCGCCCAGCACCCCGACCGCACCTCTGCCACGGAGGCGGTGAACGCGGTTTATGAGAAGACAGAGGCGCACCTCAGAGAAATTGAGGAAAAACTGGAGCGGATGCACGAGGACTTGCGGCAGGCCGCCACCGCCAAAGCGCTCGTCCCCCCGACTCCACATACGACGTCTCAGCATTCACCGTTGGCCGCGTCAGACTCTGCCAGTACCAGCGCCAGTCATATGGGTGGCAGCACGACAAGGAACGGATTCCAGCGTACGTCGCCGCTCCCGTCCGGCCAGTCGACCACCACCACCACCGCCGTCACTACCACACTGGAGAACCCAGCTGGTGCGAACCACCACTTGCAGCCCATCCAGAAGCCCGCGGAGCCACCGCTGATGAAGACGGGCGAGAGGGCGAGGCCCATGCGTGGGACAGGATTGGCACAGCGCGCGTCATCGCCGAAGCCGACCCCGCCAGTCTCAACCGCCAAGACTGCGAAGGCGGAATCGTTGAAGACGGCCGCTGCGGGGGCCTCTCCCCCCCCTCCTCGCCCTGCTCCTGCTGCCGCCGGCGGTGCGAATACGAAAAAGCTGAACAGCGATGCCGTTGCGTCTCGCGCGCACTTCTCACTGGACGAGGGCAACGTGGTCGAGACACCCGACGTCAGCAGCGTCAGCGACAACTCCGGCAGCAGCAGCGACGATGAGGACAGTACGCAGGCCGGCAGTACCACCTATCTGCCCACGGCGGCGCAGCACAGTTTTGTGACCCCGACAAAGCCGCCCCCGGCGGCGATGGCACCTGCGGGGTCGTCTCTGCTTTCCAACGCGGTGGCGCGGAGGGAAGGGGCGGCCACGCGGCAGGGCCTCGGCTTCAAAGGACTCGCCGGTGCGAACACGAACGGCGGTGGTGCCGGCGCGGGTGGTGGTGGTGGTCGCGGCCGGCGCGGTATCAAGATGAACGTGTCGGAAGCCGACAACGCCGGGCCGCCCTTCGCTCTTCCCACGCCGGCGCTCGACCAGTCCGAGAAGTCCGTCTCGAGTGACGGTGGTCAGGTCTTCGCCGTCGGCCGGCAGCGCCATCGGATGTCGCTGGAGGTCTCGCTGAACGGGGGCCTGTGCCCCGACGACACCAGCCCCGGCGTGGACAACGCCAAAGCCGTCGATGGGCTCAGTAACACAACGCGGCGGCAGAGCCACGCTATCACGCACATGCGGGAGCGCTTCTTCGCCCCCATCCCGTGCTTCAGCGACGTCCTGCCGCACACGGAGGAGGGCGTCTTCGACAAGCACGATGTGGAGAAGATGGTGCTGCAAGGCGCGCCATGCTCGTGGCTGTGCTGTGCCGCGCTGGCCATCAGCTTCATCACCGGCATCCCCACCCCGATCGAGAAGGTGCTCAAGACGAACCACATGGGGGTGCACTACATCGCCCTTCCCACCGTCACCCTGGCGGAGTTGTACGACGTGACAAACGACTACATCCACACCCGCTTTCACCGCTCCGCGACCTACAACTGCGACAGCGCAGCGGACGAGTTCGAGGAGGACGAGGACGCCGCGACGTACCTGTCGGCGGCGGAGCTGAAGGAGTTGCCGGACGTGCACTGCGAAATGGCCACCTTCGACACGGAGGTGCTGGACCCGGAGCCGGGGGATAGCGTGAACGGCATGGGCGAGCACGCCCCCATCACCAGTCTCGCCCAGTTCCGCAAGGAGTTAATGCAGCACCTGTCGGAGGACAAGTCCATGTACATCTTCAACTACGAGCCCTACGTGATGGAGCAGGCCCAGCTGCGGCTGCGGAGTAATATGTGCGACACGGAAGAGGAGGTCGCGGCGGTGATGCGGACGGCGCGGTACGTGCGGAAGTCGGTGGGCCACTTCGGCATGCTGCTCAGCTTCGACCCCGTGAAGCATACCGCGACAATTCTGACGCCCTACCTCAGCAAGGAGCAGTACTCACTGAACTTCCCCGAGTCGGGCGAGGACGGCGAGGAAGAGGAGGAGGGCGACGCAACACGGGGGCGCCGCTTCGAGAGCGCCTTTGCGAACTTGGTGCTGGAGAAGCAGACGGTGAGTCTGCAGGTGTTGTACGAGTCGGTGAACCTGAAGGACCCCTACACCGCCCTCTCACGCGGCTTTGTGCGTGTGTTTCGCAGCGCAAAGTTTGCGCCGAAGGTGCCGTGCATGTTCCCGCTCTTCGTGCTGGACGGCAGCAGCGCGGGCGGGTTGATGACGAGCGTGTTGGATGTAAAGATAGCGCCGCACGTGCTGGGCCTTGCCGTGCTGCACCACCTCTCCGTCACCTTTCTCCTGAGCGACAACGCACGCCGCAAGCAGAGCAGCCGCAACTTGCTGAGCAAGGCGAACGTGTGCGACGTGAAGCTGCGTGGCATTCCGCTGACCAAGATATGCCAGCAGCTGCGGCTGCCGCTGTCGATGATCGTGAGTGCGAGCAATAAGTCCTCGATCGCCACGGCCTACGTGTGGTACCATCTCTTTCTGCAGCAGCTGCAGATCCACCAGGAGGTGCGCATCGGCCTCATCCTGCCTGCCCGCCGCGACGGAGCCGAGGATGGCCAGCCGAACATCACCGACACCGAGTTCTTGGACCACTTACAGCTCGTCGTCAAGTCGAAGAGCGTGATGCTCATCAGCTTTGACATCAACGTCGGATTGAACGTGCGCATTGACAGCCGTGGCGAACCGGCGCACTTTGCCATCGTGATTGGCCTGGATGAGGAGCGCGGAATAGTGCGGCTGGCCGACGTGAACGTGAAGCGCTTCCGCAAGACGTGGCACGTGCCGATCAACCGGCTCTACAACGCCGTCATGGGCTACGGCTACATCGTTGCCGCCAAGGACAAGAAAATAATCAAGGCCCTCAACGGAAAGGAGTTCCAGGAGAGCGCGCTGCAGTGCGCCAAGTACTTCCTGCCGCCCCCGGCCCCCACGAAGTGCCAGCGGTTTGAGTACCCGGCGAGGCCGTACCCCGTCACGGTGCTGGCGGATGCGGTGGAGCGGCTGGGCTTCCCGGGCACGAACGTCGAGCGCTTCTTGAACTTTTCGGGGTTTCACATTTCATACTTTCTGTCGTTTGACATGCCGCTGGAGTGCGCCGCCGCCGTTATCGAAAACTACTCGCACTACGCGCTGGACGACGCCGTGAGCGTGACGACGTCGCACTACGACTTCTACGAAGGCAACCCGCCTCCCTCCGCCGAGGAGTTGAAGGCTATGGGGTTGACGGGCAGCCAACCTGCCGACTTCAAGGTGCGAACGGAGGCGGACCTTTTACAGGCCATCCAGTACGCCCTGGCTGAGCCTGAAAAGCGTGAGCTCATCATCAAGTACGATGTCGACATCGTCGCTGGCGACTCTGCCGTGTGGAACGGCAGCAGCGGCAGCAGCTTCGCCCTTCTCATGGGCTACGAGGCGGCAACGAAGGTGGTGATGATGACCAACGCCGATCCGTCCTCCTTCTACCGCACCTTCGCCTGCCCCCTCGGCGTGCTCTTCAGCGCCGTGTGCAGCTGGGACCACGTCGACCTGCGCGCTCGCGGCACCATCCTGCTCACGACGGAGGTGTCGCAGGAAGCGGCGTACGACAACGTGAAGGGGTACGATATGGCCCACGCCCTCGTCCACCACCCGTTTAAGCCGATCTTCTCGGCGGCCTGCTCCTGCCTGGCGCTGGCGGCGACGGAGATGATGATGAACATCGAGACCCCTACCCTGCTTGGCGGCGCCCCGCTCAGCTGTGGTGACGAGGAGAAGCGCAAGTACAAGCGCTACAACAACATCTTCTCGGGCGAGGACTTCCTCTACGCGTTGCCGGCCTTCAGCGTGCACGACTGGCGGACGCAGCCGGTGGACAGCCAGGACGTGGTGAGCATCGCGAATAACGCCTTCACGACGCTGAAGCTGCCGCTGCACGCGGTGGATGTGCTGAAGGGCAGCGAACAGGCGCGCAAGGACCCGCTGGCGTTGCTGCGTGCCTGCAGCGGTGTCAGCGGACTCATGACCATCTCGCTGGTGGCCTACGACACTGGTGTGCTGCACGGTGTGCCGGGGACGTCGGTGGGTGTGGTGAACCGCGTCCACGTGGTAGGCGAGGACGACAAGGACGACGACGACAACGGTGGGGCGTCCGCGGCGCCGCTTGTAGTGCTGAACGCGCCGGAGAATAGCGTGGGGTCGGTGCAGCTCTTGGAGGGGGATCCGTGCCGCTGGGGCGCGTGCTTTGTGTGCTCCGCCGAGGTGCTCGCACGCGCAGTGGTGGGCATCTTCTTGGTGGAGGAGGTGGTGGAGGAGGGCGAGGACGCGGACAAATAGGTCGAACAGCGGCTCTTGTCTTGTGCGTCTTCAGGATGCGTAGTGCTGGTATTATTAGGTTTGCTTTCCTTTCTTCATATTTTTTTTTCCCCTATTTGTTACGGTTGTGCGTCGCAACCTTTTCCCTTTCTTTGTTCGTCGTGGTTTTATTTAGTTTTCCTTTTACTTCCTTTTGGTGGTTTAGATCTCCGTTCGTTCGTTCTTTCCCCCTCTTTTTTCCTTTTTTTACTGGGTGTAGTGTGCATGGGACGGCCAAAATAGACAAGAGAAACACGCGTATTTGAACTGCGAAGTAGAGCGTGTTCTTTTTGTTGTTGTTGTCGTGTACTCTTACTGTTATTATTATTATATATATTTGTGCTTTCTCCGTTTCTCCTGTGACTGGACGCGTAATGTACTTGTGCTCGTATATGTATAGGTCGTGATACTTTTACCTATTTTTGCCCCCTTCAAAAAAAGGGAAAATATATATATATATATATATATATATATATATATAATTGTATAATAATAATATGTCTGGGTGCTGGTTTTGCTTCTCTTTGGTTTCTTTGGTTTCTTCCGTTTTCAGTAGCAGCAGCCGATGGGGACCGACGTTCTTTCACGCACTGGCAGTTTAAAAAAGAAAAGAACGCTTTCTGGTTTCTTTCTTTGTCTCGTTTGATTTCTCTTCCTTCTGCAGCTCAGAGTTCTCTGTCTCATCTTTTTTTCCTTTCTGGTTTCGAAGCCCGACGACGAACTCATCGGCAAAAGACACTCACACACACGCACACACACGCAAAGCGGAAGGAGAAAAAATAAACATAGTGGTTGTGCGCAGCAGCGAACGCGTGCACAAAATGATATCATTGTTTACATTCATGACCGCCTGCTGTTGGACTGTATTCTTTTTACCGTAGTGTTAGTGTGTGTACGTGTGGCTGTGTGTGTGTGTGTGTGTGTGGCACCTGTGTGACGGCGTTGCTTCGCTGAGTAAGCGTGATTATGTGGACACAAAGAGATGTACAGCAGTTTTTCATAACACCCCTCCGCAGCTTCGTCGACCTGTGAACAAACGATTTTGTGTATATCTCGCTTGAATAATGCAACGACAAGTAAATAAAATAAAATGAAAAAGAAGGAACAGTACCAACCCAGTAGCTCGTGGACACGCACGTGCGAGCCGCAAACACACAGAACGTCAAGAGAACCGCAGACGTGATCATCGTAAAGTGTGTACTCAATTAATCCTGTGTGTGTGTGTGTCGTCGTAGAAGCATTGTTTCTTTCTTCAGCACGATAAAACGAGAGTTAATACTCAACAACACGCTGACGAGCGTTAAAGCAGATGACGTGTAGGAGCGGCGGCTTTTCAAAGTCCATGCCTCGCATCATTGTTTTTTTTTTAGCGTTACGTCAGCTTGCGAATGGGTGACGCACGCGCCACTCTCTGGGCCTGTTGAAAGCAAATAAAGGCTTTTGCATCACAATAACGCCCTTCTCCTCCTCTCGCCTCTTTGTGTTTTGTTTTGGTACTCCGACCACACCACCAAAGAGCAGTACAGAACACCGTGCTGTTATCATTCCACTGGCGCAAAAAAATAAAGGGAAAACGAGCGCATCTACGCACACGTGAAGAAGGCACGCGCACGCGCACGCACACACACGCGCGCGCTGTTGTTGTTGTTGTTGTTGTTGCCTTCAAAGAAGTGTCAATAAAAGAAAAACCTTCTTGGTCACACAGCGATAAGAAAAGCCAAATCTGACCGCCTGTCCTTTTCGCTCTCTTTTTTGCAGTGAAGGAAGCGGCCACGTGTACTGTGCCAATACACACCTTTGCGTGGGGCAGCACCAGCGGCGTGGCTGAAGTCGCCTGTTTCACATTATCAAGTAACAACAAAAATAAACGAAGGGGCGATATACAACGAGGAAACACCTCAAAAATACACCAAGCAGCTTCAAAAGAAAAAAACGCATTTTGCAGATAGCAGTCGAGCTTGCACGTGCGCACCGACGCTCACACACATATACACATACACGCATTCACTCTTATTCACTCTGGATTCTTGTGGCAGCATACAAAACAGTCTTGATGTGGCTTTGCAATTAACAAAGTCTATTTTCCTCCTCACTTACCGTTTTATTTTATTTTATTTACTGTGCGCGCTTCAACAAAGATCCACCTGTCCACGATGTCGTCGCACTTGCTAGAGCACAGCTTTCTCTTTACCACCGACGAGCGGGAGCTCATTTACCGCGCCAACAGCGACGTCAACACGCGTCCGATCAGCTTCGTCACGCGCCTCTTCCACCCGCTATGGCACCTCATCAGCTACACCTGTCTCAGTGAGCAGGTGGCGCCCAACGCGATCACGCTGGCCGGTCTTCTCAGCAGCATGCAAGCCTACCAACTCATTAGCACCTACTATCACTTCGGCGACGGCGCCTCCAGCTCGAAGGAGGTGCTGGACCACGTGAAGTCCACGCTGCAGGCGTTTGGCCTGCGTGGTGCCGGCCAGGTGCCGCTGGGTACGGTGGGCATTGGACAGGGGAATTTGGGCTGGGCGACGCTGGCCCGATCGGTGGGGGCCACGGGCGGCTCTGAAGGCGCCGACACAGGGGAGGCAAGCACCATCTTGCAGCCCCCGCAGACGGCCTACACAGATTTCTTCCATACAGACCGCACCGTGCAGACCGCGACGGTGCTGGCGGTTCTGCTGCTTGTCATGTCCATCACCTGCGGCTCCGTCGACGGCGTGCATGCGAAGCGTTGTCGCAGTGCCACGAGTCTCGGCGACATCTTCTCGCGCATTTGCTCCTCCATGTCGCGTGTGTTCATGGCGCTGACCCTGCTGGAGATCTTTCACATCGAGGATATCGGCACGAAGTGGTATTTTCTGCTGACGCTGCAGCTGATTGAGTTCAACACGGTGCTCGGGCGCATCAACGCGTCGAACTTAAAGAAGGACCGAGTAAAGAATCTTGCCTACATCGCCACCTATCTTTTTCGCGACTCGGAGCTGTCCTTTGCGATGGTGCTGCTGCTGATCGCGCGCTGGTTCGTTCCAGAGACGTGTCGGAATATTCTGGGCTACATGCTGGCCAACGCCCAGATCGGCTACAACACCCTTGTGGTGCTGACCTTCGCGAACATTGGACTGCTGAAGATGAAGAAGCGCTACAAGGGCATCATTGTGCTGTGCCTGGCGGCGCGTGTGCTGCCCCTCTTCTACCTTCTCCCGCTGAGCCAATACAACCTGCTGAGCGTGATCGGCGATGCCATGATTGTGGGGTTGCTCTCGATTGAGGTGTACGTCAGCCACCTCGCCCGGCGCCGCATCCACGCCGTGGTCTTCTTCCTCTGCCTCGGCTCTCTCTTCAACGACGTCATCTCCGTCGCCGGCACCATCATGTACTTAATCGCGATGATGGTGGACCTCTCCTACTCCTTGAACGTGCCCCTTTTTACGCCGGTGTGCAACGTCTTCATCGACGGCGTCTTCGACCTGTGCCACGCCGGACACAAGAAGCTAATGGCGAATGCGCTGAAATTTGGCAACCGCCTCATCGTCGGCGTCTGCGGGGACGAGGAATGTGCGTCGTACAAGCGACCCCCTATCATGACCACGCAGGAGCGGGTAGACGAGGTGCGGCTGTGCAAGTACGTCTCCGAGGTGATCCCGAACTCGCCCGTCTCGGGGGTGACGGAGGAGATGATTCACTACTACAACATCCACATTGTGGTCTGCGGGGAGGAGTACAACACGCAGACGGACACGTATTACGCGGTGCCGCGGCGGCTGGGTATTCTGCGCACGGTGCCGCGGACACCTGGCATTTCGACGAGTGTGCTGATCGCCCGCATCCGCGCCGCCAGCGATGACACGGTAGAAGCCAAAGACAAGGCGAACGGCAAGTCGACCGTGATGGAGGGTGCGTGAGAGAGAAAAGAAGAAAACAGACTCTGCGCGTAGTAATGAGCGTCGTTTCTCCCGCTCCTCCTTATTGTCGTCTGACAGCCTTTTTTTTTGTTTCTGTTGTTGCCGTGCATGTTCGTTGGCGTTGTTCTGTATGGAAGCATTTCTTCCTTCGTTGTTGACGTGTATCGTCGGTAGTACTAATTGGTGTTTTGTGAGGCCTCGCCGGTTTTTTTTTAAATATTCTGTTTTATCCTTAAAGTGTTTGCTTCATCGTGCGTTTTTCTGCTGCTCTTCGTTTACTATTATCATTTCTTTTTAAATTCTTTTTTTCTCCGCAGTTCGTATTCCCCGCAGCGGGTGCGACGATGTGAAGGAAGACTCGCTGCTCGGCCAGGCGTTTGATGGATGTGGGGCACTGCACCTCTGTTGTGGACGTACGGTTCTCCGCTTTGTTCATCTTTTGTTATTTGTTATTTCCTTTTTTTTCTTGTTTGGCAGAAGTGACGCACCTTTTCTCGTTTCTCTTTTTCTGGTTTTGCTTTGCATCCACGAACACATCTTTATCTGCCGCTTTTTGTCGTTGCGTTGCGGTGATCCCGTGCAGCTGTGTCGGCACGCCTCTCCCCTTCTTCGTCTTGATCCACGTGTTGCGTCTCGTCGTCCGGTGCGTTTTGGTTTCACTTTTCTTTTGGTTTCTTAGCGGGCAACTCTCAAGGCACTCCCTCCCACGCACGCACACACACTGGCACACAATACCTGGTTCGCTCTCCCCGCACGAGGTCGATCTCACGACAGCGTAGAGACGATGTGTACAAAAGAAAATTATAATAATAATAAAAGAAGACTAGGGAGAGCGCAGAGGCGGACAACGACTTGGCGTGCGTACGGCACTATGTTTCCTCTCTCCTCCACTTCTGTTCTAGTGTTACGCGTGTGTGAAAAGCATCTCATCACATCAAAAGTGTGTTTGCCGTTCGGATGAGTTCATCAACATTAGAAGAAGTAGAGAGCAACCACCACCACCACCACAAGAACAACAACAAAAAAACAAGGCAGAGAATGAAAGCAAAGATCTCCGGCGCCAACAGGTTTTCTGCGCTGCTGCTGTATGGATACAGCAATCTTTGATATATATATATATATATACAGAAGACAACACGCCCACAAAATGGAGCGAGCGTGCTGTACGTATGCGGGTCGCGTGGCTAAATTGGTCGTTTCTTTTTTTGGCAGGCTGAAAAGGCCGCCGCGATCTGCGTTCATTTGTGTAGCTCTGCGGCTTTACTACGTCGACCACGGAGGTGCGATAGTTACGCTGTGCTCTGCTAGTCTTTGATGCACTTCTACGCAGCAGCAGCAGCAGCAGCAGCAACAGCAGCAAAGGGGTAGAAGCGTCGTGCTTCACTTCTTCTACTATTGCAACCTGGATGCTTCTCCTCTACTCATCCGTCCACATTCTTCCCTCTCCCTCCTCTCTCTCTCTCCTTCCGAATTCTGTTGGATGCCACGCACACACGCCAGCTATCATTTCTTGACGTCATCACTCTCTCCCTCTTTCTTTCTTGTTCTAAAAAAAACCTTTACCTTTCCCTTTCTCCTCTTCTTTTACGCTTTTCGATCGGTGAGCACGCCGTTCACAAAGCACTGTGCCCCGCACACCGGCAACCGTATTCATCCCTCGCTGTTTTCTTTTCTCTTTTCTTTCTTTCTCTCCCTCTCTCTGTATATTTTGCCGTCGCCTCTATTTCTCACGTTGGCGGCTCTCCGTAATTCGCCCCTCCATCTTTCCCTCCGTTGTATATATATATATATATATATATATTTGTTGTTGCTGCCGCGTATTCGTACGTGCGATTGATATCGCTCCTGTGCGCCTCATTTTTCTTTTCTTTGCTCCACTGCGGCATCGTCGCTGCGCGTGACGTGGCAAACCGCACACAGACACATCAGGCAACAGCAAAAGCGGCAAGAACCACCGCAAGAACAACAACGAAGCTGTGCGGCGAACAGCTGGGAAAAAGAAAACGAGAACAGAAATTTATTTTCGCGAGTGAGTTGGGAAACTGTTGCCGTAGCTTGAAAGAAGAAAACAATAGAAGCAATTAAAAAACAACAACAACATACAGAAGAAAACAGAACGCAAAAGTTTACCCACTATCAGCGTTCACGCTGTAGTGTATTATTTGTCTCAGTGCCGAGTAGCGTCAGCCGCACTTCACAGATTCACGTGTGGGGAAAGAAAAACGAGCAAGCAGCACATCCTTCCTTCCTCTCTCTCACACATACACACATACGCACACACCTAAGCTCACGAAGGTCAGCTCCACAATCAAGCTTCAACCCAACGGCGTACACGATCGCACGGCCTCACTGTGTGACACTTTGCTGCGTTGTCTTCTCGTTTCCAAACTTTATCGGATCGTCTTCACCTCTAACACCATCGCTGATCCTCATCGTCGCCAACATCAAAATAAAATATTTTTCCCTTCTGTTCTGTTTATTAATTGGATTTTGAAGAAAAAAAGAAAAACTGTACAACAAAGCACTCGATCGGCACAGACTGGATATCCAAACTACCATAGTAACAACAACAACAGGCATTTACTTCTTTACCTATATATATATATACATCCGCGCTTTTGGTGCCTTGTTGAACCGCCCCCCTCCCTGTCTCTTCCTGCGACGCGCTTTCGCATTCCGGCTGTCTTTTTCTTCTTCTTCCTTTTACCTGGATGAAAATTGCTGTGTAGACTTATACACAGACAAACCAACGCCTGCCCTTATTATTATTATTGTTTATTTTTGCTACCTTCATATTTACTAAGCGAGAGTTTTAGAAGGCTTTCTTGGCTCTTTAAATTTCTTTTTGGCTTTTCTTTCATTGCACTCTGTGCGCCAAACAACAAGTAAGATTAATATAAAATATATGGAGGTCTCCGACTCGTGTAAATAGCAAAGCGTCTTCTCTTCTCTTCTCTTTTTTTCTTTCTTGTTTCCCGCCACGCCTCTCGTATATTTTTCCCAAACTGCACGCACCACAAAAAAGTTTATCTTTGCCGCTGCCAGTAATTGTGTTTCGAATTCATATCGTTCGTCTTGTTTGGTTTTGTGCAGCTGCCCAAAAGATTGTCCCGACGGAACAACAATAGCAGCAGAATCAAAACAACAAAGAAAAAAGAATTATCTCATCTTGGTTGCCATTTATTGCTTTCTTTCTTTCTTTTGCATCAAAAAATTTCTTTCTTCCTGGCGCTTTTACTTTAAGTTTCTTTGCTTTTCTCATTTTCCCCCGTTTTTTTATTTATTTCAGTTTTCAGCGCTGCGTGTTTTCTTTTCCTTCCTTCTTTCGTTCTCTTCTCTCTCTTACGTTTGTGAGCTGCGAACAGCACGACGGCGGAACAGAAGCTGCGCCAAAAACGGCGGAGGGAAAGATTTTTGTTTCTTGTTTTTGCATGTTAAAAGGCAAACGAACTCCGTTTTTTTTTTCTTTAACAAAAGAAAAGAATCATATTCCCGCTGCTTACTAGTCCGAGGTGGGTGGCTGATACCTTGCACTTTTATTTTTACCGGTGTTGTGCTCTACCACCACTTCAACTACTACTGTTACTACTACTTTGGTTCCGTCTTGCTTCCTCTTTTTCGTTTCTCCTCAGACATCTTCTTTACTAAGAAGTCTTGCTGACCTGAAGGTGTTTTTCACTATATCTTTCCCTCTTTCTTCTTTTCTCCGCCGTTCTACCTCTCCCTCTCTCTCCTTTACTTTTAAAAATTTATCTGTCTGTAAGACAGACATCAAAAACCTCCCTTTTTTTCCTCCTCTCTCTCTCCTTTCCTTCCTCCCTTCGACCGTTTTAGTATTGTTATTGTTCTTTCGTTGCTTCGCTGCGATACAAATACCTTTTTTCCTTTGGCGCATTTGCATCATCCGCGTAACTAAATTCTTTTTTAGATTTCGCTGTGTTTCCGTTTAAAGAGTAAGAAAGAAACATTTCGGAAGACCGAAAACAAGAAAAAAGGGGAGAGCGAACCGACGCCGATATCCCCAGCTGTGCCTCTGTCGCTCTGAGGTCTAAACCGTCCTGTTCATCGTAAATCTTTACACCTCCCCCCTTTTTCTTCTCTTTTCTTCTTTGCCTTTCTTCTACTGTGCTCCTTGTATTGAACTTCGCCCTCTCCCCCCCACACTCGCAGCCGACCGTCAACGAGCAAGGAAAAAGAATTGTTCGCTTTTTTTTTCTTTTTCTTTCTCTGGCTATTTGTGTTCGGCGCCGTAAAGTGCAAAACGAGGATTTTGTTTCCGCCGCCCTTCACCTCTGCTCTCCCCCTTCGCGTGCGTTGCGTCTCCTTCTTTTAATTTTCTCGGTATACAAAAGAACAGAAAAGAGGAGGAGGAAGAAGCAAACAGAAACCGGCACCACCTCCTTTTCCCTTTTAGGCACCCCCTTCGTTCGCCGCTGTCCCCACAGGCGGAACTTAAAAAGAAACAACCAACAACACCAATAACAAAACAAAAATAAAACAAATTAAAAACAGCACTAACACGATCTATATATCTATTCATTTGGTCTTGTAGGTCGGAGAGAGAAACGAAGTAAAGGAAACACCATTAAGAACAGCTGCGTTGTACGCACTACCGGAAAAAAAAGTCAGCTACAAAAAGGGATTGGCAAGACCACTCTACCTAAAGAGGAAAACAAGAGAAGCTGCGAGATACAAGTTTTAAATTTTTTTATATGTAAAATAAATACACGTGTGCACGACACAAAGCGTCTGCGTATTCTTGTTGTTGAAAGTGCTGGGGCTGGAAAAAAAAAACCCCAGTATTATAGAGAAACAGCTTGTTTTCCACAGGCGTTTCAACTTCTTTCATTTCTTGGTTTCAACAATATCCTCAAAAGTTTTTTTCTTCGTTGTTCCTGACGTGAAAGAAGGCATAGCAGGCAAACCGACACCGTAAAGAGTCATTTTCTTTTTGTAATTTTCAAAAAAAAACCGAAGTGGATCGTGCGTTATTACTATTATTATTGTTATTTTTATTCTGAACTGTAAAAGCAACCGGTCAGGATGTCCGCCGTACCCACGATTAAGTCGCACTTCGCATCGTCTAACGTGACGAAGCCCGGCTTTGCGGTGCCCGTGGGGTCCGCCACGCACCCCAGCGGTAGCGTCGGCGTCTCGCAGCGGACCAACTCACCGTCCAACGGCCCGACGGCGAACTTCTTCACCAACGCCTCGTCGTCGTACCAGTCACACTTCGGTGACTTCAGCGGCAGCGGCGTCAACATCGCCATCGTGCAGCGCCTCTCCGCGACGAACGCCGCTGCCGCTGCATCTGCTGCTGGTGGTGATGGTGGCGGGGTGTCGCCCGGCGTGGGGGTGGTGGGTGGCGGTGTCCCCCCCAACGCACTCCCTGTCGGGGTCACCGTCACTTCCTCGGCGTTGACGACCGC
Source organism: Leptomonas pyrrhocoris (assembly GCF_001293395.1). Lineage (NCBI taxonomy): Eukaryota > Euglenozoa > Kinetoplastea > Trypanosomatida > Trypanosomatidae > Leptomonas > Leptomonas pyrrhocoris. The sequence goes on from NW_015438369.1 coordinate 529,417, forward strand.
CGGCGACGGCAGCAGCGCGCCGATACCGATTGCTTCCACGCCTCCCCTGACAGCACCCGTTGTTGGGGCCGCTGCTGCTGGTGGCAGTCCGTGCTCCGCTCCAGTGCCCGTCAGCGGCCCGCTCAGCTCTCCGTCCTCCCACGGCACGACCCCTCACCTGTTGGGCACCACCCCGACGGTGAAGTTTGCCTCGCCGATGGCGGTCGGCACGTCGCCGAAGACGACGCCAACGCTGGCGGCGTTGTCGGCGACGAACAGCATGAGCGAGCCGAGCGAGGGCACCGCGACGCCGGAGGTGCGGCGGGCGTCGGTGGCCAGCGGGGCCTCGCAGGACGGCGCGGCGTGCATGACGGACGGCACGCTGCAACCCCCGACGAACATCCACACCCACCACCTCATGAACCACAACAATGCAGCGGCTGCCACCAAGATCGCTCACGTCGCGGCGCAGGCGGAGATGGACGAGGAGGTGCTGAGCGACGCCCACAGGTACGCCATCTTCGCCTTCTCGGGTGCTGGCGGGGTGTCGCCGTCGCCTACGTCGCCCGCTGCGCCGCAGTCCGGCACGTGCTCCCCCACGAGCACCACCCCACGCGTGGATCTGACTCTCTCGCCGACCTCCTCCATGCAATTCGCTGCGCAGCAGCAGCAGCAGCAGCCGCAGCAGTACGGCTCTAACTTCTTGCCGACGGCACCGCTCACGCCGCTCAGTGCGCAGAGTAGCGGCAGCCACCACAGCAACGCCGGCAGTCACCACCCCGTCGTGAACGTCTACGACTCGGACTTCAAAACGCTGCTGTCCATCCCAGCCTCGCAGGTCGTGCACCGCCCCCACCCCTCGCTGGGTGTGTCGCGCCTCGTGCTGTGCCGCAACTACGCGCCTGAGAACCCCGGCAACTGCAGCAAGGGGGAGATGTGCAAGTTTGTGCACGCCGACATCCGCAACGCCTCTCGGTGCAGCATCCACGTGAACTACGCGTGGCGAAGCCTTGGGCTGTGCTCCTACCCTCGCCTGCCCGCCGGAGACGACCTGACCGTCCTGGCCCCCAACGAGCGCCCGCCGTCGGAAGTGATTCCGTCCGAGCGCATCCTCGTCACGCGCGGCAGCACGAACTGGCGCGAGCACACCGCACCGCTCTCGCACTGCGCGCATTACTACTTCAACCGGATGTGCAACCGCGGTGAGCGCTGCAACTTTATCCACGCTGTGCACGTCGACCCGAACGTGCAGGGCGACTTCAAGCGCGCACCGGCCCCAACAGCGGTCGCACCGATCGTGTCGAAGTCACCGACGTCGCCGGCGCTGCGGCCGTCCAGCGAGGGCGGTGGCAACAACTCCGCACGCTCGACGGGCGGCAACGCGCTGCCGCCGCCGCCGCCACCACCGATGCAGCACCAGCAGCAGTGCGGTGCCTTCGGCTACGTCCAGAACGTCTACACGCCCCCGCCCCCTCCCCCGCCCGCGGGTGGGATGGCCTACCCGCTCTCCAACTCCCCGAACGGGGGCGGCGGGCCGTACATGATGTTCTCGAGTGGCGGTGGGGCGACAGGCTTCGTGCCTGCGACGCTGGTGCCGCCGCCGCCGTCACACCTCGGCAATTCCAACGGGGTGTATCTGCTCGTGCCGGCCCCTGCTGGGATGGGTTCGAATGGCAGCGGGACGCCGAACAGTCCGGTGTCGCCGCTGGGGCAGTCGATGGGGAGTCTGAGCAACGGCCCGATTGACTGGTCCTTCTACGGCGATTTGGAGACGTCGGCGTGGATGCCGCCGTCACCGTCGTCGCGCATGTGAGCCGAGCGGATGAAACACAGCTGAGAAAGTGAGAGGGAAAAAAAGGGGAGAGGGTGTAGAGGCCTCAGTGCCGCGTGACGTGTGTGCGTGTGCGTGTAATCGCTAGATTCTCCCATGAAGCTCGTACTCGACGACGGCGACGAACGTTTTAATTTGATTTTATTTATTTCTTTTGCTTATTTTTCCTTTCTATTTCCGCTGATTTTTCGCCTTTCGCGTCAATCGGTTCTGCCGTGCTCCACGCATTACCGCCGTATTATTTATCTGTATTTAAAAGTTCCCATTTTTCCCCCTGTTTTTCCAGATTTTGGGTTGCTGCTGTGTTGCGTGCGTTCGCGCGAGCGCAAAGGTAAAAGAAAAGAAGAAGAATTGCGGATGTTTGTTTTACGAGAAGTGCAATTCGCACCACTCCTGTTGGACCGCGGAAGTGAGTGGAGATGAAGCTGTCGGTGCGCAATTAAGGATACATATATTTCTGCCTTCTTCATGTACTGTGAGGTACGCAACGGTACTGCTGTGCTGTGTTGGTGGGTAATTTGTTGTTTGCTGTAATAGTTGTTTCCCCTCCCCCCTCCCTCTCGGCCTCCTCCATTGAAACTCGGAAGGTCCTTCTTTTTCTGTTTTGTTTGTGTGGTGTACCTATCAAAGCTCAAGTACGTCATATATATATATATATGTGTGTGTGTGTATTGTCGCTGTTGTTTACGGGTTATTATTACTATTATTATTACTTGGCGTGTGTTTCTTCCACGTTGTTGATCATCAAGAAAGAAAAAAGGAAGACAAAGAAAACACGAGATGACGAAAGGATTATTATTTTGTTTTGTGTTTTTACGCCATGTTCTGCGAGATATGTGGATAGTGCTTGTCGTCTGCTCACCACAAGCACCAGCGACAGCAGCAAGACTAGAAAAGAGTACAGTGACGTTTGTAAGCAGCTAACTCATCTCAAACCGCAAAGGAAAGGACAAAGAAAAAAAGTATCTTCTCTGGTTCTCCCCTTTTTTTTTTGGAGAGAGGACCGAATGGTGGGCATTCGTAGTAGTATTATATACGAGAACGAAATCGGTGAGCTTTGACGTTGTTCGCGCCGTCTCGGGATTACGCAAAGAAGAGGAAAGCCACCTCGTCACTCCAGTCGGCTTTGGTGATGGCGGCATCATACGCGCTGTCGCTGATGATGGTCACGGCTATGGCCGCCCTGCAGTCTTTACTATCGCTGATCTCATTCCCCCTTCTCTTTCTCTCTCCTCCCCGCTCTCCCTCAAAAGAAGAAGAAAAAGAGGTACGCTTACTACACCCCTATACTAACAACATCAACAAGGAAAAAGAACACTTATTTGGACCACACTTCACCACACAAGGCTCCCTCCGAACGAAGTAACCCACCCATCCGTTACACCAACACAGCAGCAGAGAATAAAGAGCGAACACTGCTCACCCCTTCTTCTTTTCGCTCTGTTTCTTTCTTTTTTTGCTTTGTCCCTTTGTCCCTGGTGGGGTTGTTTCAACAGGTTTTCCTTTTCTGTCTATTCATTACTCCGTTTTCTTTTCTCCTCTGCACTTTTCTTCCTTCACATTCTAAAGCTTTTGCTTTAGCCCCCCACAAAAACGCTGTTTGGTTACTTAATTATTTTTTATTTGTTTTCGATTGCAGAGCCTCTACTGCAGCGTCGGTAGATACGTGAAGAAGCACACACGTCAAGAAGAAACGCTAAGACACACAAAAAATCCATTGGGGTAAGAAAAAAGAACAAAACAGCAGCAGCGGCGACAACTGCGAATCAAACACACAGCCGATCCAGTGGCAACCGTCGAAGTTACGAGGGACGAAAGCACGAAACAACAACAACTACGAGTCTTCGTGGCAAAACAAAAACAGGTCACACTTCGAACCAAAAAAAAGGGACACAAAAATTACCCCCTCTCTTTTCTTGACGCTGACGCTTCCCCTCAAACGCGTTCGGTTTCTTCTTTCCTATTCTTTAGTTTTTTATTACTATTATTCATATATCTTCCTCTCCTCTAGGCAACAAAAGGAAGAGAAGAAGCGCACCCTTGTATTTTTATTGCCTTCTAAAAAAATCTTATCTTGCTTTTTTTTTCTGCTTTTGCTTAAACCTCAACTCTGTAGTGCACAAGAATAAAGTTATATATATATATATATATATATATATACAGATTGACTTGAGTATAAGAGAAGAAAGAAATCATCTTTCAAGTCCACATATACACACGGATCTTTATCTCTATCTTTTTTCTCGACTCTTTCGTTTGCACCTCAAAGTGATTGGAACGTGCTCATAATAGTTGTGTTTCCTCTCTTGTTTTTTAAGATTTCTTATTTATTTTATTTATTTATTTGAGAAAAAACGAAGTCACGATAACGTCGAGAAACAGCAAGCTGTTCGCCTCCGTTATCGTGTGCTTTCTAATCTCTTCGTCTTTTTTCTCTCTCTCTTCAAATATTTTTTTGTTTTGTCTTTTACCGTAATTCTCGCCTTTTCCTTTCCGGTCTCATATTTCATTTCTTCTTCAAGCCCCACAGCTGCGCAGCTGCTTCTGGCCGTCTTTTCAAAAACTTCTCCTTTCGCCTGTTTTTTTTTCCCAGTTTTTCTTTTCCTTTTGTCGCACATTTTCCTTTTTTGCTGCTTGCCGCACCCTCACCTGTTCTGGGCACACGACATCGGAGGTACAAACGAGAGCGTCGATGCGGCTCTGCATTTGCTACGACTCCGCTCTTTTACTTTACTCGTCTTTTACTGAGCCTTTTTTTTGTCGTTCATCACGAACTGTTCTTCGTCTTTTTTATTTTTGAAGTTGGCTGCCTTTCTGTTCTGTTCTATTCGTTTCGGCTTCGATTGTTGGACGATAGGTGTGCCGCGCGTGTTTTTCTTTGAACACATAAGTAGAAGCTGCACCCTCTTGTCTCCTCTCTCTTCCCTGTGTCCGACAGAGATCATCGCCGCAGAGAGGGACCTTCCGCGGACGCACGAAAACGTTCGGTTCTTCTATCCAACATTTCCATCTTTTTCTCGCTTTTGCTTTTTTCTGTTTTCGCGTGCAGCCTTCACTTATAGATATATATATATATATATTTGCTTTATTTGTTGTGGTCATCGCCCTCGTCCTCGAGGAGTCACTGCGTTCATCAGTCGTTGAGTTAAACTGAACGGAGTTATTAGAAGATTCAGAAAGAAAAAGGAGGATTGCGTGTGCGCTGTGAACTTTTTGTTTTTCTCAAAAGAAAACTTCTGCGCTCAACTCAACAGTCTTGCTTTTCTCTACTGTGCATGCGTTCAAATTTCCTTACTCTTCCTCCCTCTTCGCTTTACTTCTCTCCTTTTTTGTTTGTTTTTACTTCTCCGCCTTGTATCATCGCCGATAAAAAGACAACTGCTATTATTATTCCTCTGCGCTCCTTTCTGATCTTTTGCTCTTTGTTTTCTCCTTCGCAATCTCGGTCGCGACTGTTTTGGGTTTCGTGTTGTCTCTGTGCCGTGTGCTTACACTCCTAAACATCTTGTCGTGCTGCCCACCCATCGTGAAGAGCACCATCGGACTTGAAATAAAATAGAAAAAAACGAGAAGAGAGGAAAACGGAGAACAATCGTTACCTTAACCTTCCTCTATCTTCCGTTCCCGTGTCTGTGTGGTGTGAGAGCCTTGTTGGGTGGCTCGTACACGAAGTGAAGCCAGTGAATGAAGCAGTACGCCAGCGGCTGAATTCAATTTCTTCTTTTCTTTTCGTGTTGTGTTGTGTGTTGTGTGCGTGTCCTTTTAAAACTTCAGTGTTTCCTTTTTTTCTTCACTTATTGCTCTGCATCTCATCGGAGTATCACTAACGATATTTGCGGGCCTCTGCTCATTCGCGGTTCCGTTGTATTTCTTTTTTTTTTCTCCTCCTCTTGTTGTCCGTTGTGTGTTTCTGCTGTTCCTCCACCATTCTTTTTTGTTTCAGTGAACGGGGTAACGTGTTCGAGTCGACATCATAGCAGGAAAGACGCGGCAGAGGAGGTTCACCGTTGCGATTCGCGACATAGCGTTCCACGGTTCGGCGTCCCTCGCTTCCTTCCTTTCTTTCTCTCCACCACGTTCGAAGTGCCTGCAGCGGAACACGGTGTGTGTTGGGCTTCAACGGATACCCAACATCGAGGGGTTTTTCCCTATTTTTTTTTTTAAGGTTCCAATACAGGAAAGAAAGCTGGCCTGTAAGGTAAAGTGGACAGGTGTTTTCTTTTTCAAGAACGAAGCCTTTTCGCGTGTTCTTCAGCGTAGCAAGACCGATCGACCAGACGAGCGACAGCGAAAAGAAGCGCAACGGCCCGAGAAAGAAACGAGAGGTTCGCACTCGAGCAAAAAGCTGACGAAGCCGCTGACGAATAAGGAATAATCGTCGAAAAACCGCCTTCATTTCCTCCCTTTTTTTTACATTCATTTTGCCCCATTAACTGTCTCATTTTCTGTTCTTTCCTCATTACTGTCATAACTATTTCTTGCCATCATTTGTTTAACGGTTTCTCTTCCTATTTCATCTAATTTATTTTTATTTTAATCTCCGCGTGGCACAGTACCGGTCAGCTGTGCTTAATCTTTTGTCTTCACATAGTGTTCGAATTCTGCTAGAGTTTACTGCCATCTGCATTCATCGCTCCCATTCAAATTCCTCCAATAGGTACCAATAGTGTGTGCGTGTGTGCTTTTCCTCTTTGTTTATTGCTATCTGTTTTACGTGTATAAGCATATATATATATATATTCTTTTTTAATAGGGAGTTTCTTCGTACTTACCTGTTTCTTGTTCTTCGTATCTAAGCTTTTTGTTGTCCTCCTTTTCTTTCTTCGATCGCCGTCTTGCGCCTATACACCTGCGTCTGTTTGGTTGAGTTTGCCGCCGGCCCGCACGTGACCTCGTCCTTGCCTTCTCAAGAAACACAGAGAGATACTTATAAGGTGCAGGTAGAAACGCCGAGGACCCCGCTCCCTTGCTCGCCCGCAACACAAACATCAACAACAACACAAGAAAAGAAAAGAAAAGTGCCGGGAAGATTCATAAGCAACGCAGCAACAAAGAGAGGAAGAAACGTGTGTGCGGGTTTTTCTTTGTCGTTGAAACACAAAAAGGGCTTATTGTATATAGAAATTACGCGAGCCTGCACTCTCACAGCGGCTGCGCACACGTTGAACTTCCGGTAAGAAACAGTGAATCATCGCGAAGAAGGAAGAAGAAACAAACAAGAATAAAACCCCCATACTTCGTGCTGCCTTTACACGTTACTGCGAGGACGGAAGACAGGAAGGACCCATTCTTCAACAGTAAGAAAAAAAGGTTTGGCCTCTTATTCTGCATTTTTCCTTCTGTCCCCTTCATCCCTTATCGCGGAACAGGAAACATAACAACACGTGTTTATTATTACTATTATTATTAGTATTGTTATCAACGCTAACGTAGTTGTGATTTTTCTGTTTTTTTTTCTGTTTCTTTTTTTCCTTCTGAGAATCTGTTTTCGCTTCCCGAACAACAACCACAAAAAACAGGTTCGCCATATTCGTCTCGCAATAGCTTGTACTCACCTTCTCCTCTTTTTTTTCTCTTTTCTTTCTTTGTTTTTCATTTTCTTTTTCCACTGGAAAGGTCTCACGTGTTCGCCAGTGATCAAACGACGAAAAAGGGAAGTACGGACGTATATACTTTCTAAAGAGTGCCCCCTTCAAATTGCTTCCTCCACACTAGCATCCAATATATACATAGCTGTTATTACTGTTCTTATTTTTTTTTTTCTCTTTCCTCTAAAAAAAAAAGGATTTGGCGTGCTTGGACTTTCGCCTCTTCTTCTTCTTTTACCCCTTTTCTCATCTCTCACTCGAGGTTGCTTTTGCGACCCTTCCTTTCTTCTGTTGTCAACCTTTTGAACTGTCTTGTTTGTGCTTTTTGTTGTGAATCATCTGCACCTTTCCTTCCCTCCCCTTTTTTTTCTCGTCTCCCTTCCAGCTGGTGCATCAAAACCACGAAAAACGAATCTGCTCCCATACACACACACGCACGCACAGCTTGTGTTGCAACGGTACACACGATTTGGGAAAGCCGGAGGCGACTTGTTTTTTTCTCCCAACTCTTTAGAAGAAACGACTTGGGCGAAGCATTTCTGTTTCCTTTTGTTCGTTACCGTTTTTTTTCCCGCCTTCCAGACGTCCATCTGCGCGTGTACTTAGTCAGACTTGCTCCTGTTCTCCTGTGCATAGAAAGCGAGCGACGCAACTTTTATCTTGTTACATCTTCTCCTCTTTGTAAACGTAAATTTTGAACTCTCTCCTGGTCGGTGACCGTAAGTGTGGAAAGGTTTCCCTTTTTTTTTCGACTCTCTTGACATCTCTTCGTTATTTTGTGGTTCTCCTCTGTCTATTGTAATAATTTTATTTTGCTTTCTCGTAATCGAGCACGTTGCTTTTCTTTCTTCCCCCCCCCCCCGTTCTTCGTTATTAAGTTACCTCTTCTATTCGGAGCCCACCCGACCCCATTTCTGTAATAGGTTCATCAATCTTTCCGTTCATCTCTCTTGGGTACTCCTCCGTTTCCGTTTCCTTTTTATTATTATTTCCTTCCTCAGCAAAGACCTTGCCCCATCTTCACACCCACCTCCATTTTTTCATTTGTTCTCTTCTTACCTCCTTGGGCATTTAAAACTGTCGTCCATTCACCCAAGTTCGGTCTTTTTTCTTCTTCTTTGCTTTTCTTATCGATTTCGTGCTGGGGTTTTCGTTTCATATCCGTAAATCCGCCTCTTTGGCTGCTCCTTCTCTCCTTCTCTCTTTCTCGGTGTTTCTCACACCCGTGTGCGTCTTTTCCGTTCAGCAACCGTCTCTTTGCTCCTCTCCCCTCTCCTGCGTCTTCTCCTGCCGTATTCACGCATATCCAGCTGATTCGCACAAGAGGACGATTGGGAGTGTTGAAGAACGGCTTTTTATTTTGCTTTCTCTTTTCCGGCCTTTGCGGCTTCTGTTGATACCTCGTGGCCATACCCATACACGCATCCAAGCTCACGCAAATAACGAGGAGAAATCAGGGTGCTGTTCTTACTTCACTTATCTTTTCTCATCTTTAACCTGTACTATTCGGTACTGCTTTGCTTTCTCACGGTGCTCTCTCTCTCAAACACTTAAATCTCATTTTTTTATCTTTTTTTTTTAAAACAAAGTCGGTGCCGTTTGTTGTTGACTCCGCCAAAGCCTTTTGTTTTGTTCTCTGAGCTCATCCGTTCTTCATTGTCCCTTGTTCAACGCACTGCACCTCCCAAAAAATTTCTACCTCTTCCACCTCCCTCCTCCTTCCTTTTTGTTTTTGTTTTTTCCGTGCAAGAACAAAGGTGATTGGTGAAAGGGAAACGGGGGAAAAAACGAAAGAAAGACGAAGGCGACCCGAAGAAGTGCGGGCATTCCGCCGTTTCTCCTGCCCCTTTTCCCGACCCTGCGAATCGGAGTCTCGCGGAGAAAACAAACCAAAGCAGCCAAAAAGAGGAGAAGAGAAAATAGCGCCTATTTTGATTATCCCCTCCTTCTCTCTTCCTATTCGTATTATTACCGACTCTCCGCTTTCCGTGCCTCGTTTGGTTTCGTAGAAACAGGCGAAGCGAAGGGACTGAGTCGCTTCCAATAATTCGAGAGCTTAACCATCTCTTTTTTTTTTTGATATTTGTTGTTGTACTGATAGAAACATACCCCATCGTGGTTTGTGTGTCTGTGTGTCTGTGTGTGAGGGTTTTCAGGCTGATCGAGACCGAAGCAGAGCGGGGAAGAACGTGAAGCGACCGCGCAGCGTGCTCTTGTGCTCCATTACCGCGCGCCTTCCGCCTGTTTTGCCGTCGTAGCTCACTAAACACCAACACCAAAAGCAACCGCCACAACAGGAAGCAACGACACGTAAGTGGCTCAAGGAAAGGAAGTCCTGCGACAAGGTTCCCCGTAGCGTTGCTCACCTGCTCTCTCTTCCTTTTTTTTTTGGTTGAGGTCTCTTTTCTCGTACACCTTGTTTTCTTTTTCATTCTTTATTGTTTCTGCCATCAAGCTTTTGTTTAGTTAAATCGATTGGGTTATTAACACTTTTTAAATCTTTTTCTTCTGTGTTTCTGTTCGCGAATCTCGTTGTTCTTTTGTCTTGCACGTGCATCAGGGAATAAGTAGCTGACGGCGCGTCCTGCTGCAGCTGAGGGGGTGCATCGTCCAAAACCTTTTCTCTGACGCATCCCAAGAAGATAGGGATAATTAAAAGAAAAGGCGATAACTGTCTGTTTTTTTTTTTCTAAATATCTTTTCCCGTTTGATTTTGCCGCTCGTTTGGCACGAAAGCTCGCGATCAGCGTTCTCTCAACTTTATTTTTTCTTTCTCTTTTCGAGCGCTGGGATTTTCATTTTAAGTTGTCTCTTTCTTTTTTGTAGTTCGTTGTTTCTTCCCATTCTTGTTTGTTTTCTGGTTTCCTGGCGTAGCTACGTCCCGCTTTTTACAGTTTGATTTATATATATATATCTATTTTGTTTCTCGCTTTTCGTTTTTCTGATCAATAACAACAGCAAAAAAAGCCCTGGGAAGTGACGCCGATGTACCCGAGTTCACCCATCCGATCGGCCGCGGTGCCCCCGGCTCAGCTTTCTCCGCGCCCGCAGGCGAGGGCGAGGTCTTCTGCACATCCACAGCGGCAACCGCAGCAGCCGCAGCCGCCGCAGCAACTGCCTGCAACGGAGTCGGACATCACGGAGGTCTTCGACCCGGACTTCAAGTACATCTACAACGTGTCGACGAATGCGGTGGTGCACCTGCCGCCGGCGCGGCTGAACATCACGCGTCTCGTGCTGTGCCGCAACTACCGCCCGTGCGATCCGCGGAGCTGCGCGATGGGCGGCAACTGCAAGTTTGTGCACGCGGACTGCGACTACGCGAAGCTGGAGGCGCACCCGATCCACGTGAACTACATCTGGCGCCACGAGAGCCTGTGCACGTACCCGCGCCTGCCACCGGGCGAGAAGCTCACCGTCTGGGCGCCGAACAACAAGCAGCCCGCCACCCTCATTCCGTCTGAGCGCATCCTCGTGACGAAGGGCTCGCAGGCGTACATGATTTGCCTCCAGTCTGTCCGGTCTGGTCTGGCGAGCCCGGAGGAGTTGGAGCACACCGCACCGCTCTCGCACTGCGCGCATTACTACTTCAACCGGATGTGCAACCGCGGTGAGCGCTGCAACTTTATCCACGCCGTGCACGTCGACCCGAACGTGCAGGGCGACTTCAAGCGCGCACCGGGGCGGGGGCAGCACCACCCTACGCCGCCGTCAGACAAAGCGGGCGATTCAAATGCGAGGAGTGGCCGCGAGCGCAACACACGCAGCGGCGGCTACCACCACCACCGCGGCGGCAGCAGCGCGGCGGAGGCGTCGTCGTCGTCGTCGCGGACAATCCCACCCGGCTCCGTCCGCAACGCGTCGTCCAGCGACAAACAAACACCGACCACCGCGACGGTCGTGTCGACGCCGCGCATCGTCGCAGAGGACAACGAGGAGAACAGCGTGAACTCATCCAGCCGTGCTCGGCGCTGCGGGCGCTCGTCGGAGTGGCGCCGCGACCTGTATGCGCGTATGAAATTCGCTGCGTGTGGCGCGACGTCCCCCTACGCGAATCGCATCCACAGCTCTCAGACGCCGGAGGCGGAAGGGAGGGAGGAGGGCGACTTGAACGCGTCTCCTGCAGGCGGCGCACGGAGCTCCGCCGCAGCACGCACCGATTATGTTCCTCGGGTAGGCGCCGAGGCCCGTGCTGGAGCGACGTCACCGCCGCTTTCCACGTCCACCGCGTTGCCGTCCACCGACACGCCGCGGCGTCCTTCTGATCGACCTTTACACGAGACGCAAGACGAGCCCCTGCAGCCGCGCGGTGCAGCGCAGTACGCCGGTGCCCCTGCAAACTCTTGCCTCGCTTCCGGACAGATGGCGGAGCGAACCGTCGTGCCAGCGTTACAACCGTTCTGCTCTTTGTCGGCCTGCAGCGGCAGCCCGCAGACGCAGTCTTTCAGCTCGCCGGAGGTGTACTCGCAGGCCCGTGGAGGCTCCTTCTCGCCAATGCAGTTCTCGTGGTTGGCACCGAGTGACAGCGGGTCCTCGCACTTCTCCCGAAGCCCTCTGCAACACGCCCAGTCGCATCCGCCCAACCAGCAGCAGCAGCAACAACAATACCCAGCACTGCGCATCTCGCAGCCGCTGCCGACCTTCTCGCACTACCCGCTTCCCGTCAGCCTGCCAAGCCATGACTTCGCTAGCCTGAATGACAGCGACGTGCTCAACGCGAGCCACATGGGCGACAGCGAGTCGGCGCACACGGTGAACGTCATTCCGCGTACGCGCCGTCGTCGCGGCGCTGTGGTCAGCATGGGCGCTCCGGCCCTTCACAACTCGACGCCGTGCCTCACCACGGTGGCGTGCTTCAGCGCACCGTCCTTCTTCCACTCCGCCCGCGCAGCTGCGGACGTCGAGGAGGACCTCGGCAGGTCGCTGCAGCAGGATGGCGCAATGCCTACTACCGAGCCGTAAACCGTCGTCCGCGTCGATCCTTCTCTCTCCCCCCTACCCAACAGCACCTCTTTATCCCTCTCTCTCTGTTGGTCCTCCCCTGTCCGCAGCAGTCCCGGCGCACCGCCGTCACCACCGCCCCCCACTCGAGGGGCAGCACTGGCACATAACAGGCGTGCTCCCTCCCTCACTCCTTCATACGACTCAGCGGATCTGTGTCCGTCGCAGACAACCCGTCGTCGCCGCGGCACGACGGAGCAGAACCGCAGCAAAGCCCCGCTTCCCGTGGAAACGTGCGTGTGTGTGTGTGTGTGTTCTGGCAGAGGGGAGGGGGGAGGGAGACGGAGAGGGGGTTGAAGGCGTGATGCAGCCACACCACGACGGAGTCGCACGGAAGCGCTCGATCGTCAGCACACAACAGTCGCAAAAGCGCCACTTTCTTTTTCTTCGTTCTCTCCCCGTGTGTCTCGTTGGCACCCCGAATTGAAGCCGGCAAAGCACAATCAAAAGCAAAGAATCAAAGTAATAAACTAATAGAAAGGAGTGCAGCTTGTGTGTTTGGGGTGCGGCTGGTGTCCGCTGTTTCTCTTTTTCTTTTTCTTTACATGGAGGCGTGCAGCGACCACACCGTTCTTTTTCTGCCCTCTCTTTTTTTTTTTCCTTCTTTTGAATTAATTATTCTCTGTTCACACATCCTCCACGAAGCGAGGATGGACGCAACGGTGGCTGAGCGGCACGGGGCGACTCAGTTGCCGCTCTTACGGTGATAGGGCAGTGAAGGTATAAATATATCTAGATATATATAACAGATGATCCGCACGCCTTTCCTTTTTTCTCTGAGCATTGGTCGTAGCCATCAGAAACACACACACACAACAAACAAAATAGGCTCTTTCTTTTTTCTTGAAGCCAAAATGGATCTCCACCGACGTGCACGAACGTGGACGGTGCCGGAAACAATCTGCTGCTGCCAAACATGAAAGAGGGGAAAGGCACACTTGACTGCGTTTCTCTTGACACGTTGGAGGACTCCCTGTCAGTGCAGCGTGGGGATGGATAAGGCGGCGGCGGCGGCGGAGGAGACGCAAAACAGCAAAAAACAACAACAAGAGCTTTCCTTCTTTTTTGTTGTTGCAGTCCTCTCCGTCTTGCATCGTTCTTGCAGCGCTGATAAAGGTGCAATCGAATAATAATAATAATAAAAATGCCTTTAACAACAACAAAAAACAATCCTTTCTTCCACCTCCTCTTCTCTCCGGTTTTTGGCCTTTATCACTTCCTGCGCGCACACACCTCTAACAAATGCTCCCCCCCCGCACCGACGGAGCACTCCATTGTGTTTGCTTTCCAATTTCAACGAATCAAATCGCCTCCTCAGAGTTATTTGCCCTTTTCTCGTCGAACTCACCTCACCCATCAACAGCTAATACTTCGTGCCTGTACAGGTGTTTGTTCCTTGATTTTCTTTTTCATATTTCCCGTTAGTAGCCTCACACGCCCACCCACAAAACCAGAAAAGTGTTGGAACCAGTCAACGACGCACCAACAACAAAGTTAGTGCTCTGCCACCACCGCATCGGACTCGTTCGACAAGAGAGAGAAGAACTGCATTTCTCTGGTGTACTCTCTTCTTCTCTTTTTTCTTTGTTTTTGCTTGTGTCTATGACATCAGTTTGTGCCCTGTAGCACTGCAACTGCGTAGTCCATTCGATACGTGTTTGTCTTTTTCGACTTCCACGCCGTGTTCTGCGCACCAACCCCAGAGAGAAAGAGAAGAGGTAGAGGAGGAGAAGAAACACGCACACACGCACACACTCACACATAGTAAAGAAGAAACTGACAACAGCACGGATAAGAATCACCACCAATTAGAGCCGCTGTAGAGTGTGTTCTCCTGCCTTTTCCGCGAGTAATACGAAAGAAAAGCAAGCAACCACAAAAAAAAAACAGAAGTCAGCAACAACAATTATAATACCCTGTTGTCCGCATCGTAAATACGCTCCGTGTCGCGCGCTGGTTTTTGTTTCCGGCAAATATTTCTTTGTCACTTCTCTTGTTTTTGAATTACAGATCTTTTTTGCGTTTTGATTCTAAAAAACCGATACAGTGGAAAAAAGAAAGGAGGAAAACAAAAGCGTAGAAGAAAAGAATCGTGCGAGCTCGAACAGTTTCCGAGCTCCGCGTGCGTTATCTTCCCCACAGTTTCTTCGCGGTTTCCTCGTGTCGGCGCGCCTGCAATTGTGCGCGTGTTTGCGCGTGTGTGTCTCAGTAACAACACAAAAACACATACACGTGAGTGATTAGTAACTTTTTTTTTTCGCAATACAAAAGCAAGCTAGCAAGAATACGTTTAATTTCCTTCGGTGTCGAGCCTTCTTTAGCAACGAAGCGTCCAACAGCCTTATATACCAACGAGACGAAGTTGTCGAGCCCGCTTTAAACTCACTCCTGTTTTTCTTTCTTTCTTCTTCCTGTGTGTTTCTCTCTTCGTTGTTCTTCGACTCTCTCCAGTCGTATTTTGCGTTTCTTCTTTTTTGATTTTTAACCAAATAACTCTTTCATTTTTTTCTCTACTTTTATTCGTTGGCTGTTGTTGGCCTCGACGTTTTTTCTTCTTCTTTCCTTTTTTCTGTTTGCCCCCCCCACACGCCTTTACACTGCCGCGCGCGCAAAGTTACATCTAAATATATTTTTCTCTTCTTCTCTTCCGTTTCTGTAGCGCCTTCTCTTCTGGGGCGTTCGGTTTTTTTTTGTTCTCTTCTCTCTCCTTCTCGATTCCTTACATCATCTGTATTCATTTAACTTTTCCTTGAACTCTCGTGTACCACGTCAGTCATTTCAGTGCGGTTGGTTTCGCGCGTTTTAACGGTAGAGCTCTCTCTTTTTCTTTTTTCTTTAAAAGTTTCCTTTCCGTAGCAACTGCACACGCCGCGTGGTTCCTCCTCCGCCCGCTCGTCGCCGAACCGAAGCGGACAGCAGGAGCAACAGCAATTGCAGCAAAGCAAACAAACCAACAAAGCGAGAGGAAGGGCCGACCGACACGCAAGATGTTTTCTCCAGTGTACGAGGACGTCTCCGGTCTTTTCGGCCGCCCCACGCCGGTCACCGGTTACGGCCCTGTCGGGGAGCTGCACTTTCCACCGGCCCGCTTCACCAGCGGCAGCGGCTCGCAGCCGTCTTCAACGCAGCAGCAGTCCCAACAGTCCCAACAGTCCCAACAGCAGCAGCAACAGCAGATGCGGGCCGCGTTCTCGTTGATGGATGCTGCCGGCAGCTTTGCTCCTCAACAGCAGTCGCAGTCGCAGCAGCAGTCTCAGCAGAACTTGGCTGCGTCCCTGAACGGCATCTCCTTCAACACCTTGAACGGGTCGCCCATCATCCCTCTCGAAGTCTTCCTCCAGCAGCAGCAGTCCTCCCCGCAACAGCAACAGCAGGCAAGTCAGCTCACTGCTTTCTCCGGCAAACCGGGCGCCTTTCAGACAACCGAGGGGGTGAAGTACTTTCTCTCTGCTCCACCGAGCGGCACGCCGATGCTGGCCACCGGACAGGCAGCAGGCCTGCTGCGCCAGCAAGGGGGCGGTGGAGGCTCTACCGTCTACACCATCGACCCCAGCAGCGCCAGTGCACTGGCACAGACGGGCCCCTTCTTCCAGCCTTCCAACACGATCAATAGCATCAGCAACGGGCTGCAGAACGGCAACGGCGACTTCTCCTTCTTCGTGGCGAATGGGCTGCCTACTGCAACCGCCTTCGCCGTGAACACCGGCGCATCGACGGGGATGCAGGCTGGCATCGCGAACCTGCCGCCGGATCAGTTCTCCCGCACCCTGGTGAACCCCACGCCGTCGCTCAACCTGCAGGCGAGTGCGAATCGCAACGTGACGGTGGCCGAGTTGGTCGGGAACAAAACTTCAATAGAGGTCTTCGACCCGGACTTCAAGTACATCTACAACGTGTCGACGAATGCGGTGGTGCACCTGCCGCCGGCGCGGCTGAACATCACGCGTCTCGTGCTGTGCCGCAACTACCGCCCGTGCGATCCGCGGAGCTGCGCGATGGGCGGCAACTGCAAGTTTGTGCACGCGGACTGCGACTACGCGAAGCTGGAGGCGCACCCGATCCACGTGAACTACATCTGGCGCCACGAGAGCCTGTGCACGTACCCGCGCCTGCCACCGGGCGAGAAGCGGAGCGTGCTGCAGGCGGACGGCCAGGTGATCGAGGTGCCGACGGAGCGCCTGCTCGTGACGAAGGGGGCGCAGAGTTCCAACGGGACCCCGATCAACAGCTGCGACAGCTACGAGAGCAACGGGATGTGTTACCAAGGCGAGCGCTGCAGCTGCCTCCACGTCGTCGTCGTCGACCCGAATGTGAAGGGTGACTTCAAGCGCGCCTCGCGCAAGCGCGAGTTGCCGAACGGGAGCAGCGGCACACACGCCTTTACCGCCGCGGTGGTGCAGCACAGCGGCAGCACGACCTCCTGCGAGCACTCGCGGACGGCGTCGCAGGTCCTCCCTGCTCTCACGTCTCAGCAGCAGTTGTATGCCCAGCAGCGGCAGCACACCGGATCGCCGGAAACAGAGACGAGTACCTCGAGCAACAACACCCGCCCCGCCGTGCGCAGCGGCACCGCGACACAGCAGACCACGCCGGCCGAGCCGATGCTGCCGAGCACCACGCTGGCCCGCTTGCAGGAAGCCGTCGCCATGCAGCTGCACACGCCCGCGGCGCCCAACCCTCAACCGATCGCGCCGTCGTTTGGCATCTCGCTGACGCCGTTCGCGCTGCAGACGTTAACGAACACCACGTCGGCCGGCACGCTGCTCTACCTGCCTCGTGGGGCAGTGGAGGCGATTGTGATGGGGCCCGTCGGGTCCGTGGAGAGCGCGAAGGGCAACAGCAACGGCGGCAAGACGCCGTGCGCACCGTAGCAATGCGTGGAAAAGAACGAAGAAGGAAGAAGCAAAGACGGCAACATGAAGAACACTGCAAAAATCAAACAAACAGTAAAGTGTACCTCTTTCCTTTATATATATATATATGCGGCGGAAGCTTTTACCTGAGAACATGAGACAGCGTCAAGTACGCGGTGACACGAGAAGAGGAGGAACAACAACAACAAAAAACTGTGTTTCTGCACTTGACGTTGCATGTCTGATGCTGTGCGTGTCGCGTTTTCCTAAGTTTTCTTTTTTTTTCTAATTTCTATCTGTCTATCTATCTAGATATATCTATTTATATATATATATATATATATATATATATATATATATGACTCTACTGTTCTTTTCTTTTTCTTTACTTGTTTGTACTTCGTCCTACCTCTAC
>NW_015438369.1:547103-548321 GCF_001293395.1 Leptomonas pyrrhocoris
TTATATATATATATATATATATATATATATATATATATGACTCTACTGTCTTTCTTTTTCTTACTGTTTGATTTCGCCTACCTCACTATTTTTTGGTAACGTTTTTTTCTTATTCTCTTGTCCTTTTTATTTTTATTTTTTTCATTTGGTGCTATATTTTGGTTACTACAGCGTATGTGTTCTCTCCCACCTTCGTTTATTCTTGTAATTTGTATTCTTTCCGGTGTCTTCGTCGTGTGCTTGTTTTATGCGTTTAGGCGGCAAAGTAATGATTCTACGTGGGATGGACAAATAAAATCGCCCTCTGTATCTGTATGTATGTAGGTAGGTATGTATTTTTCCGCGTTATTAGTTTTTTCATTTTCTTCTTTTTAAAGAACCCGTCGCAACGCGCTTGAAAGAGAGTGAGAGCGAGAAAAGATAAAAAACAATATATATATATTTCTGTGAAACGAAAACGGTGGGAAAGAGGAATAACGTATGATAGCTTCTGCAAAAAGGAGAACAAATTTGAAAAGAACCCCAAGTAAATAATAACACCTGTCAAATATGCTACATCGAAAACACGCCCATCACTCCTTCTTTTTTTTTCTTTCTTGTGTGTGTGTATTTTCTCCGTCTTGGTGCACAGTAGAACGCGTTTTTGACGATAAGTTTCGTACGCCTTCTGAGCTACCATCAGCAAAGGAAACAGAATAATAATAATAATACTTACAAAAAAAAAAACGACAACATTTTTTTTAACTGCGGCAGTTGGGGTTCCAAGTACGTCATACTTCTGTGAAAGGAGACGAGAAATTCTAAACGGTTGTTTACTTTTTATTTGAAAACGAGGCAATTCTTCGCCATTTGTTTTCTGCTGTCCGTTCACTTCTTCCATACACACACATATATATATACTAATGTATATGCTTGTTTTTTCTCGTGACGAAGTTTCGCTGGAACGCGCCACTTAAGTTGTCGGTACGCAGCAACAACATCTTTTTTTAAAGCTGTTATTGGCTTTCTCTTTTTTTCTTTTTTTTTCCTTTTCTCCTTTTATTTAATTACTTGCTTTTCTTGTTGGATTAACATACGCAGCTGCATGTGTGTGTGTGTGTGTGTGTCGGGCGAACAGTCAGCTTTTTCTACCTCTTTCCTTCTTTTTTTCCCTCTTCTTTGGTCTATTCTTTTGTTCATGACTATATATATATATATATATATATATATATATATATA
>NW_015438369.1:548869-580587 GCF_001293395.1 Leptomonas pyrrhocoris
GTTTCTATGACTATATATATATATATATATATAATATTTATTTATATCTTAACTTATGTGGCTACGTTTTAAATCTTATAGGCAATGCCGATCGGCTTTTATCTTTTTTATGTTCTTTATGGATTCAAGTTGCTCTGTTCAAGGATCGCAACACACATAAGAACTCTTAAATATATATATTTAAGACCATGCATGCAGGCATGCGTACTCCGAGTCCCACAGCAAAAACCTGAAAAAGAGTTTTGCGGGCTACGGACGCTTGCGACGCTCACGTGCATGCGCATGCCTCTCTCTTCGACTGGTTTCACGCACACGCTGTCCGTGTTATATTGAGTTTGCTTTTCAAAAGAGACGCTCTGCAGCAGAGCGATTCGGATATATAGTCACATGTATTTTCTCAAAGTTGTGTCTTGAATACCTTTGCTTCCGCTGTTATCATACATACTTCCATGACATCTTTTCGACAATTACCAGCTTGTGAATCTCGCTGGAGTGTTTCCTTTCTCATTGTATTGCTTTTCTGTAGTTTTCAATCAACCCCAAACTGATGACGCTTGAATCCCCCCCCCTCCCCTCCCCAAAACGTATGCCTCGTAAGAGAGAAAAGACGAGAGGTGCTACCGAAAAAGCCCCGAAACTGGCTCGAATCAGCGACAACCCATCATCAGGTGGATGTTATTCTTCCTTTTTTCTCTTGAATGTCTTTTTCCTTCTCATTTGTGTTTTGTGCCCCCTTCTTTTCTGTATCGCGCACGGGTGATACTCGCTTATCTTCTCCTTTTTCAGCACATCTATTTCTCTCTCTTTCGATTTCTTCGGTGTTTTAACACTTCACAGCGCCTTAACAAGAGAAAAAGTGTTCAGTGCTTCACTTTTCAAAGCTTGAAAAGACAATGTCAATCCATTTCGAATTTATCCTGTTTTTGTAGTGCTTACTGTCTGCCGCTGGGCTGCACGTTGAGTGTCGCAATAAAGAAAGAAAAAGGAACTTCTACGCCACGTGCATCTTCTTTTCGATTTTTCTGCAAACCTCGAGTGAAGATGATCAATATATATATATGTATGCAACATCAACACCTAGAAGCGAAAAAAAATGACGGATTAAATTGTTGTTCTTTTCCGTTCTTTAAACACCTCAAGAATTGTGTGTTTCGCTCTTCCTTACAATGTTCACGTATTGTATTCCTCTCTTCCGTTTTCTTTTTGTCGGTGGCACGGCACTTCTCGCTCTTAAGAACGGTCTTTTCTGATCTTTTGCTTTGGTATTTTTTGTGATGATTATTTCGTTTTTATTTCCGATTTTTTGTCTTGATTATTTTTTTTTTTTTGCCACCGACCCTTTTTTTTCCTGTTGCCTTTCCGTTTGGTTTTCTTTCATTACAGATGTATCATACTTATATATATATATATATATATATATGCCCCACCTTCTGTTGTACAGACACAGGTTCGTCTCCCCCCTCACGGAAGACAGGAAAAGAAAAAGAGAGGAGAGAAGGAATGCGTGAAGACGTCCAAAGCAACAATGATCGTAAGAAAAAAGAGTAAGGGGCGCTTCGCTGATCTCCGTTTTATCATTTGCTCATTTTTGGACCCCTTCCCCCTGCACAGGTGGCAACACACAGAGTGGATGCGTTTATCTTCTCGTCAGTATCGCTTATCGGCCAAACATCGCTTTTTTTTTTTAAAAGCGAACTGTAAAAAAGAGAATCTGTAAAGCCGTGAAAGAGGGGCGTGTGCGTGCGTTTTCATTGCTTTGAAGTTCTCTCTTTTCTTGGTGCAAGCCCACGACGCCTGCGCCGTGTTTTCGCTCGTCGTCGATGTCGTCTTCGTATGGATGTACATATCCTTCTTTTCCTCAGTGATATCGTTCGGCGCTCAGCTGCACTGCTGGGGGGCCACCTTCGTGGTTCAACACTTGCTTCCGGCATATTGCACCTCCGCATCTATCTTCTTTTTTCCCCTTTTCTTCTTCCTTACACCTGCGCGTAAGCCGTTACCTTCTTTATTTTTGCTCTCTCTCTCTCTCTGGTGGAGGACGAGTGCCGGTAGAACGCGACGGCGTTGCGATGCATGCTCTCCATTTTTTTGTGTTTCTTACAGCAGAGGTTTGAGTGGCTGCTGTTGACGGAGTGGCTTCGTATATATTTCCAATAGTCTGCCTCAACGGCGGAGCCTTTTTTCTGTTTTATCTCTTTGTTTTATCTTCCGAGCTTCTTCTCATTTTTCTTCCCAATTATTGTTCTTGTAGCAGCCCCTTTTTGAAGAGGTTGCGTTGGCGACGCTATCCAACCGCCTTGTCAGTTTTTGTTTTGTGTGATTTTCCGGAGTCGGTGCATGTCTGATGTTTTGTTTTTCCTTTCTTTTGATCTTGAGCTGTGGCGCGGGCTTCTCCAACGGCTTCTCTACGTGGGAGGAACTGAGAACGACAGACGACGCTACCGTCTTCTTCTGTTCTGTTGCTCGCTGAAGGCCGCCTCACACGGAGAAAGCAAAACACAAAAGAAAAGTGTATCACAGAACAACAACAGAACTCTGGCTTTGCTTTTCGCATGGATGGAAAGAAGAAAACACGAAGGCTGCGGGTGCTGTTGCAGTCACGAGCCCTCGGCAGGCCTGTACTGTACGCTCACCTACCTTTTGCAAAAAAAAAAAGAGGAAGCATTCTGGCCAACGCATGTTGTGGTCAACCTCGCAAACGTTTTCTTTTTTCCCCTCCTCCTTTCCAAGGCGGAGAGACAACAACAATGAACAAATAAATAAGTAGACATCTCTCTTTTTTGTTGTTGTTCCTTGGCCGTTTTTTGTTTTTTCTTCAGCTGCGTGTTTTCCTCGCACTGCGCCGTGCTAAAGACAATTCGCCTTTTTTTGTTCCTTTGCTCAATCGTGAAGGCAACCACCTCTCTGTTTTTCTTTCCATCGTAGTACCCACGTTAAAATGCCTTGGTTGTTATTAATAGAATTTTTTATTTCTATCATTCAATACTTTCTTCTCTTTCTCTCTCTTTCTTTCGCCGAGGTGCGTTCGATCTCAGTCCACTGTTGCTTTTTCCGTTCTTTGTTTACCTTTCCCGACAATTAAACTCAGCTGCCTTAATCTGGCGGTACTTCGCTTCTCTCTTTTCTTCTTTCCTTTTCTTTCCTCTTAATCACAGTGATTCGCATCGAGCGTCTTCATTACTTTCGCTTTTTCTTCTTCTTCTATCGAAGCGCTTTTTTTTGTGTCCTTGTCGTTGGAGCCTCAAGTGGTCGCACATGCTGATGGCCATCCGTGCACTGTCTTTGAATCCCTCTCACGTACACACGTTCCCATATTTACCCCCTCAAAAAAAAAAACTGTCTACACATTCTTTGTACGCCGCAATTCGTGACCTGTTAAACTCTGGCGGCGCTGTTTGTGTGTGTGAGATTTTGTGACTCATACTTCCTTTCCTTTCAACCCTTTTCTTATTTGAAATTACACCCATCAAGAACGATGGCGCTTTTGAACCCGTGCGCTTCTGCCGTTTTCGTGTCGCTAACCGATACGACGGAGGATCGACCTGTCTCAGATCGTTTTCCTTCTCTTTCCTGCAGCCTTCGGTAGATATATACTATATTTCATATGTTCAGTGGTGAATGTGCTTTTACATATATATATATAGTTATCGTTATTATATAGTTTTTATTTTACGTTCAAATGTTCCTGTTATTCTTTTGAGGTTTTGATTGGATTAAATCGAGTTATTTGCTGTTTTGTTTGTTTGTTTTCTTCTGTTCATTAAAAAAGCTATAGTTCTGCGATTTCGCCGCGCTGTCGCTCTTGTGGTTTCGAGAAGAGGCGCAGTAAAGGCTCCCGTGTAGCTTAAAGACGTAGTGGAACAGGAGGGATTCTTGTTTTCGTTGTTGTGGCGTTTTACCCCTCTCGTCAACGCTTAAAAGACCGCTTCTGTATTTTCTGTTTCTTGATCCGTTGTACTTTATCCAGTGTGATGGACTCGCTGCGCTTCGTTGGCTCGTCGCATCTTCACTGTCCCTTCCTATTGCTATTGCGTCTTGCTCATTTTTGTTCGTTCTCTCTCTCATCTTCCAGGTGTTTTATTTCTTTTCTCGAGTCTTTTGAGGGCGTTCCGATGTGCAAACGGAAACAAAGCAAATATATATATATATATCATTTTTTTTTTATCACTCCACAGGTGCGCAATGCTGCGGCTTCCCCTTTCCCTCTCGATCTCCTGCCTGCTCCTCGCCACGGCGCTACCACGGATCAAGGGAGACGAGGGACAGCTTTCTTTAGGAGTGAGTCACGCGAAATGTCACTTCCGTCCTTTTTTCTTCTTTCTTAAAACATGTGCGCAAATATATATTATTTTTTTTTTTCGTTTCTTCACTCATTCGTGCAAACGTCCTTCTCGTGGGTGTTGTCTTCATTGGGAGGTACTGCTCTCGTTTTCCTTAGTGTACCACGCGTGGAGGACCTGCGTGCTTTGCTTTGTCGTGCGATGCGTGTGTTGCACAGAAGGCAAAATATCTGTAATAAAACGATACTTGTTTCTCTCTTTCTTTTTGATTTGCTTTGCGTTCCATTCTTTATCCTTGTGACAGGGATGAAGATGCGGTGCACCTCGGTGCACGTGCACGCGTATTTTATTTTAAAATCTCAATCAAACAAGCAAACAACTCATCGGCTTCTTCATGCACCGCGGAGAGTGTATGTCTCTTTAGATCTGGCAAATACTGGAGGCTTAAAAAAAAAGGAGAAATTATAAACGACAGCAAAGGCTTCTAAAAAAAAAAAGAACAATAAAGAACATTTGCCACCGTGAATGTGTCCGCATTGCTTTCCTTATCAGAAACGTTCTGTATTTTATCTGATCATGCAGCCATCGCGTATTCTATATCTTCTTTTTGTTTTTACCTCCTCTGTTCCCTCGCGTGGTGCCAGTGTGTTACACACAGGTAAAAAGAAATATATATATCTAGCGGATGTCAAAGCCCTGAGTGAGGGCGAATATATTAATATATGTGTTGTAATCGGTGACGATGCGGATCATAATGCCGCGCTCACGCGATGAAGCAAAGAATAATAACGAGCGAACCCCCAAAAAGCGTCGTCAACAACAGCAAATTGCTTTCTTCGAATGTTATTTGTATGAACATCAGCGCATGAGAAATAAAGAAACCTCTTTAACGGACGTTGCCGTGCGAACCTTAAAACTGTGCAGGACAGGGTGAAACGCACGCACACGTTGGCACCACCTCCAATGTCCTCACGGCAGGACACGTTCTCCTACACCCGTCAGGGCCAAAAATGAAACGGGTCCGGGAGGGCAAACGAGAACAACATGTTTTTTTTTCTTCTTCTTCTTTGGTCGACGCTGTTTGTTTCGTGTCGCTGAATCATTTACCTTTCACCCATCTTTTCTCTCGCACCCTGGCAAGGCTCTCGTTCTTTTCTTCGTGGCGACGCATCGCCGCCGACAACGCAAACAAAAGCAGAGGAGGTCCGGCTGTCAACCACGCGCGCACACACGTTGCGTAGTGACGTGCTGGCGGTGTGTGTGTGTGTGTGTACGTGTACGTGTAGTCCACACCTCATATTTTTCCCCTACCCCTCGCACTAGACAGTTACCATAGATAGAACAACTCGGCAGCAAATTCTGCTCTTCAGCCACCACAGCATAGAAGTTGCTTGCTTTTCTTCTTAGGTACAGTAGACGATGTCGCACAAGCAGTCCCTCATCATGCCGCTGGAGGACGCCGACCCCCGACTCTTCGGCACCGCAGCCGAGCGCGCCTCCGCATCCGCCGTCGGGCAGAACACGGCACGAAGCCACCACACCGAATCCCCGCACGCCAGCGCCCTCGCCCAGACCGCTGCCGCCGCCTCCTCGTCCCCTGCCGCGTCGCCATCCTCGCTCGGTGTAAACGGCGGTGGGCTCGCCTCCGGCGCTGGTGCTGGGGCCTCTTCCTATGTGAGTGAGGCGAGCCTTGACTTCCAGCGCACCCTCCTCCAGCAGCAGCTGCAGCAGGGACAACGGGAGATGGAGCGGCTCAAGCGGGAGCTGCAGGAGGCGAACGGCCGCCTGGCCGACACACGACAGCAGTTAAATGAGCAAAAGGCCGCCCACACCTCCCTCTCCCTCCGCTACAGCACCGCCGTGGAGCGGCTGACCATGGTGGAGGGCGACATGAGGAAGTTAGAGGCGCAGCTGGTGCAGGAACGAAATCAGCGGCACCAAGTCCAGAGCGAGCGGGAGGAGCAGCGGCTGGCGCTGCGGGAGCTGCAGTGGGCACACGAGCGGCTGCAGCGACAGCTGGAGCAGCTCGAGGCGAACAAAGGCCTCGACCCGAAAGAGGTCCAACGCGCCCTCGAGGATCGCTCGCAGTACATCCCTACCGTCGAGGTGCACCGGATGCAGACAGAGATGCAGAACACGCATCAGTCGCTCGTGGATCGGCTGCTGACGGCGCTGGAGTCGTTGGTGGTGTCGAGCGAAGAGTCGCAGACGAACTTCTTTGTCGCACGCAGCGCGGTGCTCTCCGCGGCGACGGACGTCAGCGCCCGCCTGCAGCGCGCCGAGGCCGCCTTGGAGGACGTCGATCAGCAGCGGATGTCCTACAACGAGGGGTTGGAAAAAGAGACGGACGAGTTTCTGCTGGCGGTCATGTCGGAGAACAAGGACCTGTGGCAGCAGCTGACGCTCCTGCAGAACGAGTACGACATGGCCGTCGCGGAGGTGCGGCTTAGGTCGTCGCAGGGCGGGTCGGTCACGGCCGAGGAGCACGCCTACGCGCAGCGGCAGCTGGAGGTGATGACGGAGCGGCTGGGCAAGGCGCAGCAGTTGGTGGAGTCGCAAACAATTCTCGCCCGCGCACACGAGGAGGAGATGGCGGAGCTGCTGGAGGCTAACGACGCGATGCAGCGCCGATTGGAGGAACAGCAAGGGACGGTCGCGAATAAGGACGCTGCTCTGACGGAGGCCGACGCTGCGCTGCGCGATGCCACGTCGCAGATCGAGGAGCTGCAGGACGCGCTGCGCGAAGAGCGTCAGCGCGCGGCGGCGATGGCGGCCGAGATGAAAGCGACACAGCGCACCATGCAGGACGAGTACGACGCTCGCGTGCGCCAGCTGGAGCACGACTGCGGCGTCGCCGACGACACGGCAGCCACGCTGCAGCACACACTGGACGAAACCGCCGCGAAGCTCGACATCGTAGAGCGCAACTTGGCGGCCCGCAGCCGCGACTTCGACGCCTTCAAGCAGCAAACACAGCAGCAGGCCGCGGAGAAGTCCGCCCGCTACCGCGACGAGCAGCAGCGTGTGCAGGCGGCGATGGAGGAGGAGCTCAACGCTCTGCGCGCACAGCTGGACGAGGCGCAGGCTGCAGCGAGGGCGGCGGCACGGCAGCATGACGACGCCGCAGCGCGGGAGGGTGCGGCTGCCGTGGCGAGTCAAGCCGCAGCGCAGGAGGTAGCGCGCCTGCATGACGAGGTCGACGCAGCGCTGCGTCAGCTGAGGGCCGAGCAGGAGTTGCGGCAGCGGGCGCAGGACGAGGTGGAGGAGCTGCGCGGCTCGCACGACGAGGGCAGAACCCTGGCGACGGAGCTGCAGAGGCGCAACGAGCTGCTGACGAAAGAGAAGGCAGAGGTGACGGAGGCGCTGGCGGCGGAAAAGTCGCGGCAGGAGCAGCGCTACACCGCCCTCCACACGGACTGGCGCACCGCCGAGAAGGCCCGCGCGTCGCTGCAGGAGGAGGTCAAGACACTGCGCACGCGCTGCGGCGAGCTCGAGACGGCCAACATGACGCAAGAACGACAGACGCAGGACAAGGAGCAGCTCATGCGGGAGAACCTGCGCCTGCACGAACAGTATCAGCTGATCCAACGGGAGTGCGCGGCGCTGCGGGAGGACGCGAAGGCGCTAAAGCAGCGCGGTGAGGACGACGCGCAGTGGATGCGGCAGGTGGAGGAGCTGCAGCGGCGACTGCGAGAGCTGCCGGAGTTGCGCCAGGCCGCCGACGCCGCACGCCGCGACGCGCTGACGGCGAAGGAGGAGACGGAGTTGCTGCGGCGCGAGCGGGATCAGCTGACTCAGAAACTAGACACCTTTCTGGAGGACGCGAAGGTGCAGGCGAGGCGCGAGGACGACTTTGAACGGGTGTGCCGTGAAGCCAGCGCCGCCGCCCAGCGGGTGGGCGGTATGGTGTCCTCCGCGAAGGAGAGCAGCACGCGGTACCACGTGTTCCGCAATACAAACCCGACCGGGCGTGCGCTGAGTACGAGTGCGGGCGGTGGTGGTAGTGCTGCTGCTACGCCGAGCGCAGTAGTGGGCAGCGGCAGCCCCCGTGTTTCCACAACGGCGGTAGGCGGCGGCCTAACGTCGTCATCCCCGTCCCTGGGTCGTGCCGCCCCTGCTGGTGCGGCTGTGCAGCATCGCAGTCCAGTTGGATCAATGCACAATAATAATGTTATTAGCGGCGGCACGCCGAGCAACAGCGTGGCGGGTCAGAGCCCGCGTGCTGGGGATCCCGAAATATCCGTTGTGCGGTCTTCTACGTCCTCTCCGTCACGGCCTTGGCATTAATCGCAGGGGAGAAAGTAGAAAATAAGCAATGACGTCCATCTCTTGTTTTCTGTCTTTGATGGCTTGGCTGTTGGTTACTGTTATTGCTAGCGTTTTGCTTCCTCTAGCAGTGCAGCGTGGTTTTTATACTATTTTCTTGACGCTGTTCTGCATTACCTGTCGGAGAGGAGCGGCGTTACACAAAGGTAAGCGAGGGCGGTCTCTCGATAGGAGGTGATGCGGTGGAGAAGCACGCCTCCTCCAGTTTCTTCTTCTTTGCTTTACCGTCTGGCTGTTTAGACTTTAGATTCTACACGTTCCTCGTTTGAAAAAAAAGGCAAAATCATCCGCGTCGATTAACGTCAACAAAAAACAAAACACCAACGAAAAGAAACGCCGTTTGTGTTTATCGTTGTTGCGACCAAGGCGAGGCGTGTGCGTCTCTTCTTCTTTCCGGGTGCCGTCGTTGCGCTCTCGCGGCTGAGGGCGTTGCACCCACGCACGGAACGCTGA
Source organism: Leptomonas pyrrhocoris (assembly GCF_001293395.1). Classification (NCBI taxonomy): domain Eukaryota; phylum Euglenozoa; class Kinetoplastea; order Trypanosomatida; family Trypanosomatidae; genus Leptomonas; species Leptomonas pyrrhocoris. The sequence goes on from NW_015438369.1 coordinate 557,929, forward strand.
TGAGGGCGCTGAATCTTTCGGGTTTGAAGCTTCGGGGCTTTTGGGGACGGAGAGGGCAAAAAAAAAAAAGAGACAGCAGCAGCAACAACAGAAAGCACGTTCACTTCAGCTTGTTGTGCTACTTGTGTGTCGTCCTCGCCGGCTTCCATTGAGCAACCACCACCACTATATATATGTGTATCAATGAACGCTTTGCGCACTCTCCCTTCTTCCTCTCCTATCTCTACCTTGTTGGCGACGGTACGCTACCAAAAAACTAATTATAATGATAATAATATATCCTGTACTGCGCACATGCGCCGTAAACAATATGCCATTTTTTTTTGCTGCGTTTACTGTCTCAACGGCATTGTCTCACGCATGCGCCTGCTTACGTACTTCACTCACTCACAACACGCAAAACGTCAATAACCCAAAAGAGCTTTAAAAAACAGATAAATTCCTACGCTTCTACAGACTTCGACACTGCCCAATCACTCTTAACCACTTTGACGCAGCTGCGCCGTATTGTGTTTAACAACTGCTTCACCGCCAAACCTTTTCCTTTGTTTTTTTCTATTCGTGATTAGGAATAGAGAGAGAGAGGAAAGTGCGCGAGTGAAGTTAGTATAAAGGTTTCTTTCCGCGTTTCTCTAAGGAGAGAGGTAAAGCAGAGTACGGACTCGTTGTTTTGCTTTCTCTACTGAAATCGTATCACCCTTTTCTATTATTGTGCCGAGCTCCTCAACGCACGAACGTGCTTGCGAGTTTTCCTTCACAGACATTCGGTGTAATATATATATATATATATATTAGTTTCTCTCTTCTCCTCCTTTTTGAAATTGTAGTGATTTGCTCTTCTGCGTGTTGTACACACACACAAGCCTCGAAGAGCATTGAATATTTGAAAAGGGCCGGAGATATTCCAACACCTCATCAAACCGCACTAGCGAAGAGAGAAGTAAATAAAGCATCCATGTCTGTCTTTGGCATCGACTTCGGCAACCTCAACTCCACCGTGGCCATCACGCGCTACGGTGGTGTTGACATCGTGACAAATGAGGTCAGCAAGCGTGAGACCACCACCATCGTCTCCTTCCTCGATGAGGAGCGCTTTATTGGGGAGCAGGGCTTCGACCGCTACGTGCGCAACGCCCAGAACACCATCTTCCTGCTGAAGCGCTTTATCGGCATGCGCATCGACGACCCGGAGCTGGAAATTGAGCGGAAGTTCTTGACATGCAACGTGAAGGGAGACGAAGAGGGCCGCTTGATGTTCAGCGTGAACTACTGCGATGAGGAGAAGTGCTTCTACCCCGAGCAGGTGCTCGCGATGATGCTGCAGCGGCTGCGTACTTACGTGAACGAGGCGGCCACCACCGATCCGCGTGTGCGGGCGGACGTGCGTGACTTTGTGATTACGGTGCCGAGCTACTACACGGCGGAGCAGCGACGGCTGATGTACCAGGCTTCCGAGGTGGCGGGTCTGCACTGCATGTCGCTCATCAACGAGACAACCGCCTCCGCCGTGGACTACGGCATCTTCCGCGGCACCTCGCTGAAGGAGACGGAGGAGGAAGGGCAGGTGGTCGGCATCCTCGACATCGGCTACGGCGCGACGGACTTCTCTGTTTGCAAGTTCTGGCGCGGCAACTGCAAGATCCTCGCGCGCACCTTCGATCGGAACAACGGCACCCGCGACTGCGACTACTGCCTGTACGAGCACATGGTGAACGAGGTGAAGGAGCGCTACAAGGTGGACGTGACGGAGAACAGGCGGGCCCGTTTGCGGCTGCTGCAGGCGTGCGAGCGGCTGAAGTACCTCCTGTCCGCCAACCAATCAGCGCCGCTGAACGTGGAGAACTTGATGGACGTCGACGTGAACATCGCCTCGTTTGACCGCGCGACGATGGAGAGCCTTTGCTCGGGAGTGCTAGACCGCGTCCGGGCGGTGATCGAGCGCGGCTTCGTCGAGGCCGGCGTCACACGCGAGCACTTCCACTCGATCGAGATGATCGGCGGCGGCTGCCGCATTCCGATGCTGAAGCGGCTGGTGGAGGACGTGCTGGGCCGCACGCCGAGCTTCACGCTGAACGCGTCAGAGACGACGGCGCGTGGGTGCGCCATCGTGGCCGCGATGCTCTCACCCAAGTTCCAGGTCCGTGAGTTCAAGATATCGGAGCTGCCGACGTACCCGATTCTACTCGGCTACCACGCCGAGAACCCGCGCTCGCCCAGCGCGGTGCCTTTCCTGCCTGACGTAAATAAGGTGGTGCGGCTGCTGGGCGCCGCCGACAGCTACCCGAAGAAGCTCGACGTGCGCTTCCCATTCAGGGGCGCGTGGAAGCTGTACGCCTTCTACGACTACGAGAACGCCCTGGTGAAGGAGATGGTGCTGCCCGGCCGGTACGTGATTGGCGAGTGGGACTTTGGTGCGCCGGCGAAGGCGCGGGGCAGCGTGCAGGAGATGAAGGTGCGCATCCACGTGAAGCCGGATGGCCTGCTGGAGGTGGAGAAGGCGGAGGCGATCGACGTTTACGAGGTGGAGGTGGAGGAGCCAGCGGCGAAGTCGGCGGAGGCCCCCGCTGCCCCAGCCACTGGGGAGGCCCCGGCGGAGACGGAGAAGGCGAACGAGGAGGCGCCCAAGATGGTCAAGAAGACGAAGGAGTCGTCGCTGCCGGTGTCGGTGAAGCCGAATCTGGACATCATCGGCCACAAAAGCGAATCCATTGTGGGCTTCCGCAAGGCCGAGGCGGACATGCACGAGCGGGACTGCCGCATTGTGCGCACCCGCGAAAAGAAGAACGAGCTGGAGAGCTACATCCTCGACTTCCGCCCCCGTATCAGCACGGGTGGGATGCTGGCCGACTACACACCGGCCGACGCCGCGGCTGACTTCGTGCGGCAGTGCGACGCAGACGAGCAGTGGCTTTACGAGGATGGCGAGAACGCAAGCTACGACGAGTACGACAAGCGTGTGCAGGCTCTCCGTGCCATCGGCGACGCCGCCAACCACCGCCTGCGCTCCCGCGAGGACGCGGAGTTCGCCTCGAAGACCTTCCGCACTCGCATGGCCGCTGCGGCGAAGAAGGCGGTCGACTTTGTGGGCAAGAAGGAGCACGTGACGGAGGAGGAGCTGCGGGCTGTCGCGGCCAAGGCGGAGGCGGCCTGCACGTGGGCGGACAGTCAGCTGGCAGCGATGCACGCGGCCGCGAAAACGGCTGAGACGCCCATCACGGCCGCCGACTTTGAGCGGAAGGCGGTGGAGATGGAGCAGGAGGTGAACAAGGTGCTGACGAAGCCGGCTCCGCCCAAGCCGAAGGAGGAGAAGAAGGAGCCAGAGACGAAGGCGGAGGAGGATGCCGCGGCGGAGGCGGAGGATGCCGCGGCGGAGGCGGAGGATGCCGCGGCGGAGGCGAAGGAGGCCGCCCCAGCAAACGAGGAGACCCCTGCGCCACGTGCGGACGTGGACCTTGATTAAACAGACGAAGATGACGAAGGGGCGCTGGTGTGTGAGAAGGACAACGAAAGAGATACCCTCCAGATGCTGGAAAAGACGAGTTGGGCCGGAAGGAGGAGGGAGGAAGGAGGTGCTTCATGGCGGCGGTAAAAGCGGTGCCCCAGAAGACTTGAGCGAGAGAAAGGGAGACTGTTCGGAGGATGCGCGACGTCCCGCACGAGTGAAGCAGTTTAAAAAGGAAAAGGAGGGGCTGGGGTAGAGGACAACGGCAGCAGCAGCTAATCATAGTCAATAGCATAAACAAAACAAAGAATAGCAAGAGAGAGAAGTGCCGTAGATTTCTACTCTGACGGTGGCTGCTGCGGTGTTGGCTTTTGTCGCAACCTTCCCTTCCCTTTGTTTTTTTTTTTCTGTCTCTCGAAAGCTCGCAGGCACGAACTTCACACTCGAACGTTCCCTTTTATATTGTCATAGAAGCAAGAAGGATCGTCGGCGGAAGGCGATGCTTTCTTCTGCTTTTCCGTTCCTCGCCGGTCTTTTGTGGTGCACGCTGAGATCCAAATGGGCACGGTCGATCTTCCTTCCTTTCGTGCTCTTGCGTGTGTGATTCTGTTTTAACTTGATTCGTCCCAGACGGTTTGTCGCGTCTCCCCTCCCCTCCCCCCCGTCCATTGACGCGGCTCCGCTGACTCTTTATCTTCCTTGGTTTAATGCGATGCGCTTTTGTACGGACGAGAGGAAAGGAAAAAAGAATGGACACGACACACACACACACACACGCGCGTATATTTATCTACATAAGGAAAGGACGGGAGGAAGGAGAGAAAGAAAACGGAACGATGCGCCAATTGCCGGGCACTCATGTTACATCAGAATCGTCGTGAACGCGCCAGCCGATGAAGAGAGGGTGCGAAATAATAAAAAAGAAATTCCCTGCACGTCGCCGTTTCCTTTGCCCAAGTTCCCTTCTTTTCCTTTTGTGTTTAACATATTATTTGTCTTTCTTTCCGTTATTTGTTCCTTTTCCTTTAATTTTATTGCGTTTTCGTCTGGAGTTTTAATTCTGCACCTGTCGTGCCTTCTTCCTCAACACGTCACGCACACTGGACGGGCATGCAATCCGAGCGAGGCTTTTGAAGCTCTCTCTCTCTCTCGCCCTCTTGCTCTGCGTTGCTGCTGCGGTGCTTTTGTTCTTCCTTCCCCCCCTTTTCCCCGCCACCTTGCTGACTGGTGAGTGAAGAAGACACGAAGTGTGCGTTATATAAACCGTAATCCATATTCTTTGGGCCGTTCGAGAGTATTTATATATATTTTGTGTGTTCATCTGCTGACATTCTGTAAACTAAGACGGATGCAGCTACGCTTGAACTTTGGTGGGGTATTTGTGCGTTATATATATATATATATCTTTTCCGCGGATGTGTCTGAGTGTCTTTCCTTCTGTGAGGCAAAGAGAGAAAATGGAGGAGGATCTCGCTCCCCTTCGATAAAGACCACACGAGGAACTGGAAATGAAAGAAACAGCCCATTCAGAGCGGGACAGGGAAGCGCGCCGCGCTTCAAGTGAGAGAGAGGCACGCAGGAAGAACAACGCGAGAAAACGGAGGCGAAGGCGTGGGGGGAGAAGGGAGGGGAAGGAGGGCTCTTCTCCTTGCCTTGTACTTCGTAGATTTCACCATCGTCTTTTTCTGCTGTTTGTCGTCTTACAAGCGAAGCTCAGCGTCGAAAGCAGGACGTGCCGTTTTTGTTAACGTTTCGTTCACTAAAGTTTATGTGCATGGGTGAGAGAAGTGCACCCCGTACGTACTGCTCGCACACGTGACACGTCCCACCATCTCCATCTTTCTCTCCCCATCATTTCGGATCTTTTCGTTCCCGCTGGTGCTTCTCGCCTGCCTCTTCACCAACCAGGTCATACGTTGTGCATTCGTCTCCGTCACCATCCCTCATTTCCAAAGTCCCTGTCGCTATTAGTCTTCTTGTTTTTGTTCTTATTGACTTTGAAATAATATAAATATATCAGAGCAACCGCAAAAGTTTTTCCCCCTTAATTTGTTAAACCCCTCGATTGTTGTGTCTTCTTCTTATTCTCTGCCATCATGTTCAACTGTGCGACCCGTTGCCTGCTGGCCACCAAGACGGTGCCGCTGAAGCCGCAGCGTGCCTTTAAGTTGCATACCGCCGATCGCACCGACATGGCACCGCTGCCCACGACGGCCACCTACGACCCGGATCAGATGAAGAAGGGTCTCGAGTTGATGTTCCGCATCCGCCGCATGGAGTCCCTGTGCGATCAGTCCTACAAGCTCAAGAAGATCCGCGGCTTCTGCCACCTCTACATCGGCCAGGAGGCCATCCCTGCAGGCATCGAGAACGTCTTGACCCACGAGGACCCCATCGTCACGGGCTACCGCGACCACGGCTGGTACATCACCCGCGGCGGCGCGCCTGAGGCAGTCTTCGCGGAGATGTTCGGCCGCATCGGCGGCTCCAGCAAGGGCAAGGGCGGTTCGATGCACATGTACAACGTCGCCCACGGCTTCTACGGCGGCAACGGCATCGTCGGGGCGCAGGTGTCGCTCGGCGCGGGTCTCGCCTGGCGCTTCGCGATGGAGAACCGCGAAAACCCCAAGCACGTCGCGGTGGCCTTCTACGGCGACGGCGCCGCCAACCAGGGGCAGGTCTACGAGGCGATGAACATCGCGGCCCTGCAGCGCATCCCGGTGATCTTTGCGGTGGAGAACAACCACTTCGGCATGGGCACCAGCGACGCCCGCGGCTCCTACCAGCCGGAGTTCTACCGCCGTGGCGACTACATCCCAGGCATCAAGTGCGACGGCATGGATGTGCTGGCCGTGCAGGAGGGGACGCGCTACGCCCGCGACCACTGCTGCTCCGGCAAAGGCCCCATTGTGCTCGAGCTGGACTGCTACCGCTACATGGGCCACAGCATGTCGGACCCCGACAGCCAGTACCGCACCAAGGACGACATCCAGCACGTGAAACAGGAGCGTGACTCGATCCGCAAGATGCGCGAGTTCATGGCGGCGGAGGGCATCATGAGCGAGGAGGAGATGAACAAACTCGAGAAGGAGGTGAAGAAGCAGGTGGACCAGGACCTGCAGAAGGCCCAGAAGCACGCCGTCACCCCGCTCAGCGAGCTCTTCACCGACATCTACGCGGGTGAGCAGTACGAGCACCGCACGTGCCAGGGTACCGTGTACAACAAGCCCTAAGTTGAAAGGTATTGCCTGCTTTGCGTGCAGGAAGTCTAGCGTGAACATGCCTTTAAAAACATGTTCGTGATTGAAGGAGGTACTCACTTACAATCGCCTCCCCTCATCGTTTCACGGCTACGTTGGCCTCGCTGTAGAAAGGGGGATGGGGAAGAAAGAAAAGAAAACCCACAAGGCCGAACACCAAAGGAGGAATAATGCGGGAGCTGGTCGCAGACAAGATAGCCGTCAACGTTATTATTACTGCCACTATTAATCCTTTTCTTGTTTCATTCCCCCCCGTTTTCTTTCCACGACGCATGAAGGCAGACACTCGCTTAAAGAAAGCGTTAGCAGTTACTTACAGAGTGCGCAACGGCTTCCCTTTGATTTTTGAGTTCTCTGTGCTTCTTGACTGAGAAGCACGACGGCATTTCCCGCTTTATTCTCTTCTCTTTTTTTTTTTGGTCTGCGTGCTGCGCGCTGTTGAAAGGGTTCACTATATATATATATATATATATATGTTTCGTTTCATATTCCAACTATTCTTCTTTTGCTTGAAGGCAAAAAAAGTTTTTTCCCTCTTGCTGTTGTTGACGGCGGTGTTTTTCTTCTGCTTTTCGTGAGCGTAACCCGTTATTCAAAATACGTACTCCGTCGGCTGCCTCTCTCTATCCCTCTCTTTTTTTTCTTCTTTTCTTTCTTTCGAACACGCCTTCGCTGCAGAGGGGTTGTGCGGTGATGTGCGGCCCCACGAAGAAAGAAAATGAGCGAAGGAAGAAAGAGAAGCTCACGACCCAAAGCGGATGAAAAGCACCAGCAACAACAGCGACAACAGCAGGAGTCCAAACAGTCAAAATGAACATGAGAAATATTATTGTTTATGTCTTTTACTTTAACCAGTTCTTTGGTGTTAATGACCCTGTTGAGAAGAGTGAATTTGGTTTAATACTTGTCGCAACTTAAGTACTTGAAAAACTTTTTTTCTTGAGAGGGTACAGGGCATTGAGAGGACTGAGCTGCAGATGCGAGGACAAAGTAAGAAGAGGTGGCGTGTGCGTTTGTTAACGGAGGCGTCTCTCTGCTGCAATGGAAAACGTGCGCGAGGGCGAAGGAAAGAAAGAAAGAAATGACTCTGCTGTCGTCCCGTTTCTTCCCCTTTCGTTTTGTTTGTGGTGTGTCTACTCTTGTTCTAAAATTATCCCTCCCCCCTTTGCAGTACGCACAGCTTGCACGTCATTCAGTTCTTTGTACCGCATCAAGTGTTCATCGTCAAAGGAAGGAAAACGAAGGCGCACCCACGCGTTTTCGCTGCATGACAGTTGGGAACCAAAAGAAGTAAAAATAAATATAAAGAGCGGTGCCACTTTCTTCTCTGTCGCCTGCGACGTTGCTATGGGGGAGAAGCAGCGCAGGAGGAAAGTGATGAGTTGGAGAAGCTTAATAAACTGCAATAAAGAAGTGTTGTTGTAATGTCAGGGGTGGTTCTTCTCGTCTCAGTACTTGGTAGCGTGGAAAGGGGGGGGGGGGTAAGGCCAAAGTAGACTTCTTTGATGCTTCGTCAAAACAAACAAAAAAAACTTGTGAAGGAAGCGCAACACGTTCACAGCGGTGTGTGTCTTCGGCGAGTACGTGCGTATGAGCGTGAGTGTTGCGGGAAGAGAATACTGCATGCATGAAGCACCATCGCTCTTTGTGAGCTGGCGGTCCTGCTCGTGTGGCGTTAGGTGTCGTACTGAGCGGATATCTGGCAAATAGTAAAAAAGAAAAAGGAGAGGTCGTATATTCTGGCTGACCGACATTCCGTTCCCCATGGCAACAGAAGTGGATGGGCGTGCTTTCTTTGGGGCAAAGTGCTTACTGCGGTGTCGTTTTCTTTTTTTTTAAACCCTCTCTTTCTTTCCCCTCTCTTTCTTTCGATTTCTGCCTTCTTTTTTTTTGGAGGCAAGCGTACTCGCACGTTTTGGGAACCATTTAGTGATGCTCCGGCTTTGCATCACCTCCTCCCCAGCTGCCGCTGTCCGTGGTGCTGCGGCCACGCTGCTGCAATGCGCGCGGTGCGAGCTGGCTACATCCGCCACGGCGATGTCGTCCTCTTCCCTCTCCTCTTCCTCGGCGTTGTGCTTCAGTCGACGATATCAGCGTTCCACCTCCACGCGTGCCCGGACCAGCACGTGGGAGGAGAAGACGAAGAAGTTTGAGGAGCGACGGCGCGAGCAGCAGGAGGAGGCGGCCCGTGCCGCCCGCCGTCGTGCTCGCTACACGTCCACCGCGTGCGGCGCCGCTGCCGCTCCTGCGTTTCCTTCCTCCTCCTCTGCTTTCTCCGGTGCAGCACACGCGGACGCAGAGGAGCTTTCATCGTCCGCCTCGCAGGACAGCCTCGCCAAGCCGTCCACGGGGCTTTGGGACTTCCTCCGTGGCGGCAACAAGGGCCGCCTCTCCCAGCCACTGAATCCGCTGATGTACCTGGAGCGTATGAATGGCAAATCGCAATACGACCCAGACGCGCGGGCGGCGCAGCGCCTGATCGACGCCGTCAACGGTCTGCGCCGCCGCAACCCCCGTCGGCAGGACTCCATGACGGTGCAGCTGTCGGAGACGGAGAAGCAGGAGATCGTCCGCCGTTACGCCTCGACGCGGTGGTACGGCGCGCTGTACAATCCTTTTAAACACGTTACAGAGGGGCAGATTCGCTGGGGGCTGCGCCTTGGGCACATCGGGCTAGCGTTGCTGATCCTCGCTTTCTTGGTGTGTGTGTTGCTGGCGTTTACGAAAGAGATGGACACCGTGGCGAAGCTGTCGCCGGAGGATCAGCGGGACTACGCGTACATGGTGCGAGGCATGCGTTACTCGGACATCTACAAGGTGGGCAAGGCCGTGTTGGACAGCGACGACCCGCTCGATGCGCTGCCGCCGGAGGTGCGTCTGCACATCGTGATTGATGCCTGTCGGGAGAAGCGGTGGCACCAGGTGGACTGGGATATGGAGCTTCGCACGATGCACCCCAAGTCCGCGTGGGAGGAGCGGGATGTGTTGCACCTGCTGTACTGGACGGTGGCGGAGGTTGGCCGAGCGATGTCGGGCGGTGGCGGCCTCTTTACCGACCGCATTTTGGACGTGGGGAAAGTGCGACAGGGCAGTGCCGAATCGCCGGAGGAGCGGGATCGCTTTGTGGAGATGGAGCCGACCGCGATGCCGACCAGGACGACGCGTGGCTTCTTTTCGTAGCGATATATATATATATATATATATATATTTCTATGGTTTCCGCTTCTGCTGCGGTTCGGAAGGGGAAAGGCTGATGTGTGTGTGTGTGTGTTTGCGCAGAGGATGTGACGAGTTCAGCTGCTGCTTGCCTATCCGACTCTTTCTCTTGCCTTATTATTATCGGTACTTGCGCGATTCACAGAGAATGTTTTATCGGCTTCTTTTTGTTACTGTGATGGAAGACCGCTTCATATCGGTTTGTTTGTTTGTCTTCTTCCTCCTCTTTTCGGGCATCGATGGCACAGCGTACCCTCCGGTGCATCTCTCGCGGGCGTCCAGAGCTGTGCAGGCAGTATTTATGGGAGGCGTCTCTCGCTTTTTCTTTCTTCTTTCTTCCCTCCTCCAAACGCATGCGTTGGTGCACGTTTGATGTCTTTTCCGCTGGTGAAAGAAGGAAACCGCAGACCTGTTCTGACATTCTCCTGTGTAGCCGAGTTGCGGGCGCCGTACTCGCTCACGCTTCCTTTCGTGATTTATCCCTTGTAGTCACGGCGGCAAGCCGTAGCGGTCCCTTTACCCCTGCCTCTTCTTCTCCTCTCCTCTCCTCTTCCCCCCTCCGTTTTCTCCCCTCCGCTCACACCCAAACAAAACATACGAATGCTGCACGTTGCTTCCTGCGCCGCAACCCAAACAGAGAAATTAAACGAGAGGACTCCGTTGCTTCTCCCTCACTCGTATCTTTTCTTCTTTCCTTCGTTGTATCGGTGTCACACCCACACACGGTACTTCCCACCCCTCGGTAAAGAGGAGAAAAGAGAAAGAACGAGTCATCTTCTAGTTCACCCATGTCGTGCCCTCGCGTCCAGTACCGCCGTCGCATGCACTATGCCACCCGTGGCAACCGCATGAAGATGGTCCGCACCCCAGGCAACAAGCTTGTGATGCAGAAGCGCACGAAGCGCTCGCAGGGTGTCCACACCCCGTGGGTGCTCGGCCACAAGCGTCTCGGCGGCACGAAGGCGCTGCGCCACATCGACGCCCGCCTGGCCTCCCGCCACGAGAAGAGCGTCTCGCGCGCCTACGGTGGTGTGCTGAGCCACGCCCAGGTCCGCGACCGCGTCGTGCGCGCCTTCCTCGTCGAGGAGCAGCGCATCGTGAAGCAGGCCCTGAAGGAGCACGCGAAGCTGAAGCGCTCCAACAAGCGCACCATCAACAAGAGGAAGAGCAAGCAGTCGAAGAAGGAGGCGATCGTGAAGAAGATCTCCGCCAAGACGGTGTCCAAGAAGAAGGTCCCGGCGAAGAAGGCCGCCACCGCGCGCGCCCCGATCGGCTCCAAGCTGGTGAAGAAGTAAGCACCGCCGCCGTTGCTCCGAGTTTTCGTTCTCGTTTTCGTTTCTTTTCCCTTTTCTTTTTTAGTTTTCAAACGCCTCTAAACCGGACAACAGGAAGCGAGAAGAGAGGAATGTGCAGAGGCGGAGAGGGCATTTACGCTGTCGTGCTCCCTTTGGCACTCCGATGTATTTCGTATTTCACTCCCTACGTCGTGTGGCTTAGTCGTCGGCGGTCACACACGTGCGGATCTCCACGAGATCAAAAGCACTGGTTGTGCACAGGTTTTCGTACCTCTCCTCAACTAGCAAACAAGCAAACAGAAAAATGAATGCTGCTTTCTCTGTTTGCGTTTATTCGCCTCACCTCTCTCTCTCTACTCCACTTCTTGACCCATCTTCTTTCGTCGGGAGCCGATCTTTGTTATACATCCGTGAATGCACCAACTCGAATGTTGCTGGGTGCGTTAAAAGTAAAAGAAAAGAAGAAGAACACACACACCTCACAGACTGCACGCACAGCACCGACGCGAAGTCAAGCGTGTGTATCACCATAGGTGCATTGATTACCTTCTTTTTCCTTTTGTCGTTTTTATTCGACCGGCGTGTATATCCCGCCTTCGTCTGTCTTCCGTGTCTTGCCCATGCGTGGTCTTCCGTTGTGGGTGTTGTTGCCTTCTTGTACCCTTTCCCTTTTCTTCGGTTCACTCCGTTTGACCCTTTTCTCTTCCCGTCTTTCTTTTATTAGACTCCGCTAGATCCCTTCGCGATTACGCACCTCCTCTCTTTTCATTTTATTATTGTTATTATTATTATTTGTTTTTACTTTAGATCCGTTTTGTTCTCCTCCCTTTTTTTTTTATCCGCAGTCAACGCAGCGCAACTTCTCTCCAGTCGTTGGTTGACGGCGCTCAGTTGCAACGTCTCCTTGGCGCTCGTCTGTTTTCTTTTTCCTTTCAGCTTCTTCCTTCTTAATTTGCGCCTTTAAACGTGTAAATTGCCGTAGTAGACTCACACTTGAATACACATACACATCCATTGTTGTTTTTCTCTACTGCCAATACACTCTCCCGAGTACTCCTCGTTCACCACCACCGACGCGCGGGCTCTTCAGCTCTATCGACGTTGTTATCATTCCCTTTTTTTTTCTCTTATTGTTCTTCTGTTGGCCTACAAGCCTTAGCGTATTTAAAATTACTCCTGCACAGAGGGGGGTGGCAGCACAACCATTTTTTGTTTTGTTTTCTGTTATTCTCGCTACGGCGAACTGCGCTCTCCTTGTCCGTTTTGCCCTGTTTCTTCAAAACAGATTTCAGCGGCACTCACAGCACGCTCTCACCTCAGCACACCTCATCAAGGCGTTGAGACACACAGCGTTGGCCGCGGCTTCTTTTGTTTTGGGGCTTCCTCGTTCAGAAGAAGACTCTCCCGTACCAAATATGGCAGCCGTTCAGCGCCCTTCGCCGTCGATGGAGCACGACGACGACCGCCGCAGCACCAGCGACGACAGCACCGTCCTCCTCCTCCCAGCCTCCATGCAGACGCTGCTGGACCGTTACACGGAGCGCACCCTCACTCCGGCGGAGCGCACCACACTGGCGAGGGCGGCCCCCAACGTGCGCTGCGAGGCTTTGCGGATCTTTTTCGAAACCAACGACGCTGCAACTGCCGTAGAGTACGTCCTGCGCCACGGTAACCGCGGCGGCGTCTCCGGCTCCGCCTCGCTGAGGCACAGCGAGAAGGGTGGCAGCAGCAGAAGCACCAACAGCAGCGCCGCGGCTCGTTCGATGACCGCGTCGACGTCAGCCCCGCGCTCCTCCGCGACAGCAGCAGCCAACAACGGCAACGGCAACCCGCCTGAAACGGCGAGGGCGGCACTCAAGCCCCTCTCCACGAACACCTCCAACTTCCACACGGGCAAGTCCTCCGCGGCCGAGGCGAAGACGGCCATCAAACTTGTCCTCTCCCCCCCTGTCGTGGACACCGATCCCTTGCCTCTCTCCGGGGCAGAAAACACCGTAGAGAGTCCTGCGCCAACTCCGTCAAAGCAGGTGTCGAAGCGTCCGCCGTCGCTGTCGGCGGGCGGTGCTGGACACAACAACAGCGGCAGCCGACCACGCCGGATCAGCGCTGCCCGCCGTGGGGACTCGATGTGCACTTATGTGACGGTCTCCTCCATGTCAGACGGCGATGACGAAGATGAGCGCTATGCCCACGAGGCGGAGGAGGGAGAAGACGATGCTGAGAGCGAAGACATGCCCCCCACCGTGACGTTGCGGTCACGGAACTCCCGCACGTCCCTCAACGCCGCTGCTGCGGTGGCGCAGGTGCCTGCATTGGCGCTGGATAGCGTGTTGAAGCCGAGCGGCGAGCCGGCCCGCGACAGCAACGTCGCATCTTCTTCCCCCGTCGTGTCCGCACCGGCGGAGCGGCCCAGCCGAAAGTCGACGACGCCCGCCGCGGGGACCGCCGCTGTCGCCGCCGGGCCTGCGGTGCCGCCCTCCGCTCCCCCTCCCTCATCAGCGCGCGTCGTCATCGCTCCGTCGCCGTCGCCGTCGCCCGCCGCTGCCGCTGCTGCTGCTGCTGCTGCGATCGATGTGGCCTCCGTCACGGCTTCCAGTCAGCCCCGGATCAGCGCCCCGCCGCTTCAGCGCAGTGCGGAAGGCAACGAAAGCGAAGCCCGCAAGACGGTCGCTGCGAAGCCTACTGTAGCACCGGTAGCCGCAGAGGCCGAGCCTGCCGCGGCGACTACCGTGCCCCTCCCTCTCTCTCTCCCTCAGCGCAACGCCCACCACCCACAAAAAACTCAACAGCAGCAGCAACACCACGTCGCGTTCACCGATGCCAATGCGATTGCCGTGCTGGACGCCTACCGCAAGAACGGAGCCCGTCCCTTGGGCGACCGCTACGACGTCGGGCTGACGTACACGGAGCTTTCGTGGAGGCCAAGCAGCGCCTCGCCATCGTGCGCCGCCCCATCGGAGGGCAGCGGTGGCAACGGTGATGGGGGTGGTGGCCCGCCAAAGACTGCGATGGACTGGGCCGCGATGGTGGCTTCGGTGCGCAGGCCGCACCCCCCCGCTGTCGCCACAACGACGAAGCCGAACACACCGCTGCGGGAGCGCCGCACCGGCACCGCAACGGCCGCCGTTGTTACTGCCGGTGGGACGCTGCGAACTCCGCGTGGCTCGGCCACCACCGCAGCTCAGCGCAGGTCCGCGGCGGCGGAGGCGCCGATGGTGGTGGTCGGCGCCGGGGGAGCCACCCCGCGTACACCGCAGGACGACAACGTTCCGAAGCGTGCGAGTGGCGGCAGCGGACACCGCAGCAGCAACACGGCGAAGAAGCACGCTGGCCAGCCGTCGTCGCAGTCCCAGCCGACCTCGCAGCGTGGATCGCGCCGGAAGCGCTTGACAGGCGAGAGCGATGCACCGACCGGTGCGTCTCCGCTTTCCTCTGCGGGTGCCCAACCAACAGAGGGCTTTACTTCACCAGAGAAGCAAGCGCCGAATCGTTCTGCCAACGCATCCCCAATGAAGCGCGGCGTGGCGTGGGATGAGACGACGGGGACGTACATCACGCACCCAAATCAGCGCCGACGCCAGCTCGCTGCTGCTGCTGCTGCTGCGGCAGTACCCGCAGCGGCTCCTGTTTCCGCTCCTGCTGCGCCGTCCATCACCGTCGGTGCCGCCGGAACATCGGCAGCGGCGGCGCCAGATGTGCTGCACGCGTGCTTCTGTCGAAACGCCTCTGCTGTTGTTGCTGCTGCTGCTCCGGTGGTGGAGGGTGGGGCGCTGACCGCTACGACCCCACGTCCGCAGGTGCTGACACGCACCCCCACGGCTACCGGAGCAGCGATCCCGAGCACCGTCACGGCAGCCACAGCAGGCGGTGCCTCCTTTGGTCGCTTGTGCTCCTCAGCGCTGCATCTTCCGAACAGCAACAACAGGAACAGCGCTGCGGCATCACCGCCGCCGGCAAAGGAGGCGAAAGCGGCGAAGACGCCCCGTACGACACCGGCGCCGATTGTCACGGCCGCAAGAAAGAAGCACCCCGACAACTCTCCTCCCTCTTCCTCCTCGACGGATAATTTCCTGAGAAAGAAGCGCACGGTGTTGACTTCACCAAGGCCCGCGGTGGCGAGTCCCCGCTCGCACACCGCGGCCTCAACTGCTACCGCTGCTGCTCCGACCGCAGCGGAGTACATGCGTCTTCGCAGCGGATACCCGGCCATGCCTGTCCACGACGTCTACCGCGAGGCTGGTGGGACCATCGCGCTGCAGCGGCAGGCCACGCACTACCCCACCGCTGCTGCCGCTGCCGCCTCCTACTCCTACTCCGCCGTTGATACGATGCGGCGAATCGCCTCTGCCGCTCCCGCACAGCGCCGCGGTGCCGCGGGAGAACCAACCGGCGGGCCCCCGCCACCAGCGGCGTGCGACTTCGACCTCTCCCCCATCCACTCCCCACGCACGGCCCGCACGCCGCACGGAAGAGGCGGGATGTCTACTCGTTCCTCCGATGACGTCGCTGCGGGGAGCGGCGGGCGGGTGTCGGCCCGTGGCCCGCAGCTGCGCCGCGCCGCATCGGGCCACCAGCTCCCCCTTTCCACTCCCCCCCACATCCACCACACCAACGCGCGCAACGCGGCGACAGTGCCGGCGGCGCAGTGCGGCGTGTTTGAGCGACTTACGTCGAACTACTACACCGTGTACGCGAGTGCGGTGGCCCTGCAGGCGTCGGTGGTGCCGTCGTCGCCGCGTGGCGGTCCCCACACCGGCAGTGCCGTTCACTCTGCACGACGTCGACCGGTAAGCGCGTCGGCCGGAGGGGCGGAGCGGCGCGCGAGGAGAGGCAACCCCTACCCTGCGATGCGGGAGGGCTGGCTGAGTATCGATGGGAAGCTGCCAGCCCCACGAAAAGGCGGGGCGGACGACGTGGCGGAGGCTGCTGCTCCCGTTGAGAACGCTTTTTCGCGTACGAATACGTCGCGCTACGTGACCTTGGCGAAGTAGTCTCTCTTTTTTTCTTCTTCTTGATTTTTTTTTTCCTTTTGACGTAGTTTATGTGCAGGGAGTGGCAACGTGAGGATAAATCGAGCTTATGTGCGGCCTGATTTGTTGACGAGACGTTTCAGCGTTTCCCTTCTTTGTCTGTTTGTGTGATTGAACTTCTAGATCTGAATCTTTTTTTCTTTTCCTTTTGAAACTATCACTTTACTATTTTTTTTTTTTTGCTTCTCGGATGACGTGTTGTCGTGTGAGAAGGGGTCGACTTCGTGTTCTCTTCCTCAAGAAATGGCCGTTACTGCACGCACGCACGCAGAGGCGGATCTGCGCTCTCCTTGAAAATGCCGTTGTGTGAAGGGTGCGTCGCTGCATTTCTGAGGTGTGCACGGCCGCCAAACGTGGCTGCGAGGAAATCTTTATTTTTCTCGTTCTACTTTGGATGTCACCAGAAGGTAGTATAAAACAAACAAAAAAAACAGGAGCACGCACGCGATAACAACAAACCAAGTGTGACCTCTCTGGCAGCAGCGGACATCGCCACTAGTGCGAACAGCAGCATTAATGGAAAAAAAAGATTAAAAAGCGAAAAGGAGAACGTATCACCGATTACAATGGCCAGTGACTGTTGCAGCCATTCTGAAGGTGCGCGTTCTTCTCTCGCCCCTCTCCTTTTTTCTTTGGAGAGGTTTTTTGGCAGGTGGGAGCTCTTTCGTTGGTTGCATCACCGGCGGCTCAGCCGCACACGCATGCGTTTTTTTTTCTTTGTCTTCCCGGTTTCTCCCACTTTCACCCTTCTCCCTCTTCTCTCTCCTTTTGCCTTCTTTTTAAATTGTTTTTGCGTGGTAGACCGTACATTCTTTGCTTAGCACGTGAGGTCTGGTGCACGCGGAAGAGAAGGCGAAGCTGCCGTATACGTTTGTTTACGTTGCTACCATCGTGCGCCACCGTTATCTCGGAGGAGGGGGTTGGTGATTTTGTTGATTACGTTTCTTATTACTCTTGCTGTTCTTACTGCTTAGCTCTACCTGGAGGCCCAGACGCAGAGAAGGAAACAAACAAGCAAACAAACAAAAAAAGTGAAGGTACGGAAGCTCTCCGATTATCCGTCGCCCCACGGTCTCGCCACACGCCCTTTTTTTACTCGTCCGCCGGCCCTCTCTCTTTCTTACTTGCACAACTCGCATCTGTTTCTTTTTTTTTTTGCATTTCCGAGTTTCAACGGTGCTTCCCGCGGTGGCTTCGTACTGTCGTCGTTTTCTCTCTCTCTCCACCTGAGCTGCACAAGTAGGAATTAAGGCAGCTGCCTTGTCTGCCTTCTGATAGAAGAACACCGCATCTCTCTTTTTGCTTTTGTTGTTGTCCTCCAGGTCGACTGCCTCGCTTTCTGCATTCCCTCCTCTACTGCTTTGCTGTGGCCTTCGGGACACCTTCACAAAAAACAAACGCAAACACAAACGAGGTGTCTCAGCGGCTGCTTTTAACAATACGAGAGACAAGAATCGCCACCACCACCACAAAGGGAAGAAACAAGCGTTCCTCTTATTGATTATTATTATTATTATTATTGTTTTTTTTTCCCTTTGTTCAAGCACTATAAACGAGCCTGGATTTTTTCTTTCGTTCTTTCTTTCTCTTCTTGTGTGTGTTGATATTGCTTCTTGTTGAGACATCGTTCAGACGGCCGCTAGCGTGCGTGTCTTTCTCCTTGTGCGTATCTTTGCGTGTGTTCGACATTAATAAAAAGAATACTCTTTAGCTAGTATCCATTTTTTCCCCTCCTTCTTCTTACGGGGTGTGCATTCAACGCAGGGGGAAACCACAGGCACAATTAAAGTGAAGTATCCTTTGTTCTGTGTGTGTGTGTGTGCCTTTTACCCCCCCCCCCTCTCTCCTTTATTATTATTATTTTCTATTCCCGTTTCGCATTGTATGCAATTGCCTCCTTCTTTAAAAGAAAGAAAAAGAATCCTTGATATTAAAGTGTATATAGTGTTCGTGTCTTTTGTTCTTTTTTTCTTTTCTCTTCTCTTCTTTTTCGTTGCTTTCTCCTGTATTTGCCAGCGCATTTCTTCACGAGCCAAAAAACAAGCCTGCAAATTGGAGAGAAAGGTGTTGTCTCTGTGGTTTTTTTTGGTTTTTGAGTAAAAAAACGAAACCACAAAGCAAAGCTTCTTGCACATAAAAGGAAAAAGGATCCTTAGAAAGAGAACGCATCACGTGCACACGTATTTCCACTTTCCTCCCTCCCTCTCCCCCCCTGCGTACACGGGAACACAAAGAAATGGCAGGCGTTAATTGGGACCTTGGTATCGGCACCCGCGCCGAAGACCTCGACTGGGGCGCCGCGGATGGCGAAGATATGTTTTCTGCTCGCGCCGACGATCTGCTCATTGCGGACCCGCGTGATGTGCGCCGTGCCGAGACGGCGCCGATGGTGCTGACCATCATGGGCTCCGACGGCACCTTCTCCCTCGGCGCGATGGACGAGGAGAAGGTCGATCCGGACGAGGAGTACCGCTACACCGAGGAGTACCACCGCCTCTACTACTCGAAAAATCCACGAGACCCGCGCATGCTGCTTCCGCTGACTCGTCGTCGGCACCACCTCGTGCGCGAGGTGCGTGGGGCGGCGGGCGAGAGCGCCGGCTTCGCCGTGACGAGCGGCGAACACAACGGCGTTGTGGGCGATCGCGTGCAGTCACGTGAGATGATGAAGATGAGCCTCACGGACGGGAGCGGCAACATCACGAAGGCTGGTGGGGCGATAACGGTGGTGGATGAGCAGGCCGCCGCGCAGGCCCTCGTGAAGGCCTACAGCGACGGTTTCCGCTCGGAGTGGGAGTACGCCAAGATCAAAGGCTACGTGCGCAGCTTCAGCAGGGACCAGGACGGCAGCCGTCTCGTGCAGCGACTGCTGGAGAAGCAAGAGAACATCGTGCCGATCTTCAACGAGGTCATCGCGCACTTCGACGAGCTTGCCACAGATGTGTTTGGCAACTACGTGCTGCAGAAGCTCTTCGACGTTGTGCCGCGCGCGGAGGATGATGTGAATGCGCCGGCGGAGGTGAGGGAAGCGAAGCTGCTGTCCCGCCTGACGGAGAAGGTGCGTGGGCAGCTCGTGCACCTGTCCTGCCAGACCTACGGCTGCCGCGTCATGCAGAAGGCACTGGAGAACATGCGTGCGGCGGACCGCGCCACCATCATCCACGAGCTGGACGGAAAAGTTGTGGAGTGCGTCTTTGACCAGAACGCAAACCACGTCGTGCAAAAGGTCGTAGAGGTCTGCCCGGGCGATGCGCAGTTCATCATCGACGCCTTCGTACCGGATCTGGGCGATTTGGCCTGCCACGCCTACGGCTGCCGCGTCCTGCAGCGCACCTTCGAGAAGTGCCATGACGTGCCGAGGGTGAACGTGCGCCCCGTTATGGAGGCGGTTCTGGCGCGTGTGAACGAGTTCACCATTCACCAGTACGGCAACTACGTCGTGCAGCACGCGATGCTGAACGCGCCGGATGATCTGCGGCACCGGTTTGTCATGCAGCTGGCCCCGCAGCTCTACGCCTTGTCGTGCAGCAAGTTCGCGAGTAACGTCGCGGAGAGAATTGTCACGACGGCGACAGAGGAGGAGCGGGATGAGATTATCAAACAGCTGAAGAAGCCGCTGAGCGACGCCCAGCGTGGCAACTACCTCATTCAAATGATGCAGGACACCTACGCAAACTACGTTGTGCAGCGCTTCTTCGAGGCGGTGTCGGTCCCGCAGCGGGAGCGCATTAGCGAGCTCGTACAGCCTTTCGTTGGTACGGTGAACCAGTCCGTGTACGGCCGTCACCTGCTGCGCAAGATGGTCGCGAGCAACATCTTGACGAACACCTTTCTGCTGGGACACGGCATCGACGTAAGCAGCCCCGAGTATGGCGGTAATATGAATCAGAACGGTGCTCGTAGTGATCGCGGCGGCCGGCACGGCAACAACAACGCGATGGGCGGCAGCGGTGGCGCTCGCAATGGCGGTGGCGGCAACAGCGGCAGCAGTAATAACCGCGCCGGCCGCGGAAACAACGCCGGCAACCAAATGAACCTGAACTCGCTCAGCAGCAACGGGGGCGGCATGCGACCGAACATGCAGGGCGACGGCAGCAACGGCGGTGGAGTCGGCAACAACAGTCACCTGCCCCACGGCGGCAACAACGCCGGTGTATTCTTGATGCAGTCCACCATGCCGGCCGCCATGGCTCCGCAGGCCTTTCAACCCCACCCGTCTCTCGGCGGGTACATCGCCGCACCGGCGGCCGTGGCAGCGCAGCAGTTCGCGTACAACCCCGCATACGGCATGTCGCAGCAGAACCCACAGCAACAGCCGCAGCCGCAGCAACAACTGTCACCGCCGCAGCCTTTTTTGGGTGGTGCTCCGCAGATGGCACAACCCTCGCAGTACGTGACGCAGATGCCCACCAACAACGGGCAGTATAACTTCTCGGTGTACTCCACGCAGCCGCAGATGATGCCCCAACAACCCCCTCCGCAACCGCAGCAGCAGCAGCAGCAAGGCTATACAATTCAGAGCTTCAACATGCCGCCGCCGCAACAACAGCAAATGCCACCACCGCAGCAGCAGCAGCAGCAACAGTTTTGCCAAGATGGCACGTGGACGACGCAGGCTTTTGTGAACGGCGGTGGTTATGGCGCTGCGGAGCCGCCGCACCAGCAGAAGTTGCTGCAGACTTCGTATAGCTTGCAGCCACAACAGCCGCAGATGTTTCAGGTCAACGGCAACAGCGGCTTTCTCGACGGATCTGCTGTGCCGGCGAATATGCGTAGCGGGAAGGACGGCGAGTCCGGCAAGCCGATGAAGCACGCTGTCAGCGAGCAGTTCGCGAACACTGGTGCGATGGATAGGGCCACTCGTGCAGCGGACGGCAGCAACAATAATAACTCGCGCCGCTCGAACTACGCAGGCCAGCGCACACCGCAGCGAGGCAACTATTAAAAACCAAGAGTCTTGTCAACTGTGTAGAAGTTTTATTTTCTTTTCTTCCCTTTCTACAAGCTACATTGATATGTACGACGGAACTGTTTCCCAAAAAAGGATATATATATATATATATATAAGTTTGTTTTTCTGTATGTTCACCTCTCTCTCTCCCTCTTTTTTTTGCCATTGACTGGAAGGTATCCAATCATTTTTTTTCTCGCCGTTTATGTTCTCTTTTTTTTTGTTCTAGTTCTCCTCCGTTTCGTTTCTCGCTCCATTTACGTTATCCTTCCACTTCCCTCCTCGCGCACTCACTGTAAAATAATCCTCCTATACACCATTTCTATTTTTATCCTTAAGCACTTCTTCTTTTTGGTTTTCGGTTCTGGGCAATTGCGACGAGTGGGTCTTTGCTTTACGCGGCCTTTTGCTTGTTGAGGATCGTTTCTGTTTTGTCCGTCTTGCGTTGTCATGCGCCACCAGTTTGCTTTATTTCCTTTTTTTTTTGTCTTTCTGTTCTGTGTCTTGTTGGGCAGCTGCGTTCTTCTCTTCTTTTCTCTCTCTCTTCGATTTGTTATATTCCAGTGCACGTACTCCCCCCTTCTCTTCTTGTTTTCCGGTGATCCCTTTCTTGTGTACTCGGCATTCCTTCTCTTCTCTTTCATGGCTGCGCGCCTCTCCCCTGACTGCGCTCACCATCAACTGCCAAACTGTTCTCGAAACAACCACAAAAAAGTACATAGAAAGTAAAGAGGAGATGTATGAGTGTGATTTCTACAGCTGCGAAGACGAAGTTTCTCTTTCCTTTTTTTTTCGTGTAGACGAGAAGTGGTGAACGGCGATGGTTGCATGCGACGATGCGTTGGTGCTCTCTCTCTTCCTTGCTTGCCTACGGTTTCTGGCGATCAAAACGGAGTATTTTTATTTCTTTATTGATTACTGTTACTTGCTCTCCTGTTCCCCAAAGAAATGCTGATGTACTCTGTCCTTTTCCTTTCTCAGTTCTTAACTGCGTATGTGTGAAACCAAGAAAGAAAAAAACTAAGCGAAAACAACAAAGATATCAAAATAAAATAAAAAGAAAAGCAAAGGAAGGTGCTTAATTCGCCACTATTCTCCTCAATTTTTGTACGCTCCTTCGTGATTCCTTCCTTTCTGATTCTCCTTCTTCGTTTCTTCTGTGCTGATTGATTTTCTTTACTTCCTTTGTTTTTTTTTTGCCGTGGAGATTTTAAGTGAGTTCCGTCTCTCGTTTCCTTTCGCTCGTGCTTCTTCTTCTTTCCTTTTCTCTTCTCTCTCTTTCTCTTCTTCTCTCTCTCTCTCTCCCGACGACGACGACGACTAGAGTAGACGGGGAGGTGCCATGGAAACCAACGACCAAAAAAAAAAAACGTATGCTCCGCAGTTTTTATCCTCCACGTGTGCACAACCTCCATGTTTCAAACACAAAAATAATATATATATATATATATATATATATATATAT